>NC_135892.1:12660396-12672896 GCF_964194155.1 Cetorhinus maximus
CAAGAGCAGCAGCAAGAGCAGCAGCACCAGCAGCACCAGCAGCAGCAGCAACACCAGTAGCAACAGCAGCAGTATCAGTAGCAGCAACAGCACCAGCAGCAGCAGCACAAGCAGCAACAGCAGCAACACCAGCAGCACCAGAAACAGCAGCAGCAACAGCAGCATCAACACCAGCACCAGCAATAGCAGAAGCAACAGCAACAACACCAGCAACGGCAGCACCATCAGCAGCTGCAACAACACCAGCAGCAGCAACACCAGCAGCAGCAACAGCAGCAACAGTAGCAGCAGCACTAGCAGCAGCAGCACTAGCAGCAGCAACACCAGCAACCACAACAACAGCAGCACCAGCATCATCATCAGCAGCAGCAGCAGCAGCAGTAGAAGCTATAGCAACAGCAACAGCAGGAGCAACAGGAGCAGCACCAGCAGCAGCAGCAGCAGCAGCACCAGCAACACCAGCAGCCACAGCAGCAGCAAAAACAGCAGCACGAGCACCAACAGAACCAACAGCAGAAACACCAGCGCCAGCAACGCCAGCAACAGCTGCAACAACAACAGCAACAGCACCAGCAGCAGCAGCAACAGCAGCAGCAGCAGCACCAGCAGCAACAGCAGCAGCAGCACTAGCAGCAGCAACACCAGCAGCGGCAACAGCAGCAGCAGCAACAGCAGCAGCAGCACCAACAGCACCAGCAGCAGCATCAGCAACAGCAGCAGCAACAGCAGCAGCAACAGCAGCAGCAGCACCAACAGCACCAGCAGCAGCAGCATCAGCAACAGCAGCAGCAACAGCAGCAACAGCTGCAGCAGCAACGGCAACAGCAACAGCACCAGCAACAGCAGCAGCACCAGCAGCAGCAGCAACACCAGCAGCAACAGCAGCAGAAGCAGCAATAGCAGCAACACGAGCAACAGCAGCACCAACAGCAGCAGCAAGAACACTAGCAGCAGCAACACCAGCAGCAACACCAGCAACAGCAGCACCAACAGCAGCAACACCAGCAACACCAGCAACAGCAGCACCAACAGCAGCAACACCAGCAACAGCAGCACCAACAGCAGAAACACCAGCAGCAGCAACAGCAGCAGCAGCACTAGCAGCAGCAACACCAGCAGCAGCAACAGCAGCAGCAGCACCAACTGCACCAGCAGCAGCAGCATCAGCAACAGCAGCAGCAACAGAAACAGCACCAACAGCAAAAGAAGCAGCAACAGCAGCAGCAGCAGTAACAGCAACACCAGCACCAACAGCACCAACAGCACCAGAAGCAACAGCAGTAGCAGCACCAGCAGCAACAGCAGTAGCAGCAGTACCAGCAACAGCAGCAACTACATGAGCAGCACCAGCAGCAACAGAAGCAGCACTAGCACCAGCAACAGCAGCAGCAGCAGCAACATCAACAGCAGCAGCACCAGCACCAGCAGCAACAACAGGTGCAGTAGCAGCAAAGCTACAGCAACAGCAGGATCAATAGCACCAGCAGCAACAGCAGCAGCAGCACCAACACCTGCAACAACAGCAGCCCCAGCACCAGCAGCAGCAGCAACAGCAGCAGCAACAGCAGCAACACCAATAGCAGGAGCAGCACCAACCCCCGCAACAACAGCAACAGCACCAGCAGCAAAACCAGCAGCAGTAGAAACAGCAACAGCAGCAGCACCAGCACCAGAAACAGCAGCAGCAACAGCAAGAGCAGCAGCACCAGCCACCAGCAGCAGTAGCAGCAACATCACCATCAGTAGTAGCAGCAGCAGCAACACTAGCAGCTGCAACAGCAACAGCAGCAGCAACACCAGCAGCAACAGCAGAAACAGCACCAACACCAGCAGCAACAGCAGCAGCAGCCACAGCACCAGCAACAGCAGAAATAACAACAGCAGCAGCACTACCAACATCACCAGCAGCAGCACCAACACCAGCAGCAACAGCAGCAGCACCAGAAGCAGCAAAAGCAGCAGCAGCAACACCAACAGTAGCACCAGCATCAAAGCATCAGCAACAGCAACAGCACCAACAGCAAAAGAAGCAGCAACAGCAGCAGCAGTAACAGCAACAGCAGCACCAACAGCAGCAGCAACAGCAGCAAAAGCAACAGCACCAACAGCACCAGAAGCAGCAACAGCAGCAGCACCATCACCAGCAGCAGTAGCAGCAACACCACCAGTAGCAGCAACACCAGAAGCAATAGCAAGAGCAGCACCAGCAGCAGCAGCACCAGCAGCAGCAGCAACAGGAGCAGTAGCAGAAATATCTGCAGCAACACCAACAGTAGCAATGCCAGCAACAGCAGCACCAACAGCAACAGTAACAGCACCAGCAACAGCAGCAGCAGCAACAGCAGCAGCAACAGCAGCAAAAGTAACAGCACCAACAGCACCAGAAGCAGCAACAGCAGCAGCACCATCACCAGCAGCAGTAGCAGCAACACCACCAGCAGCAGCAACACCAGAAGCAATAGCAAGAGCAGCAGCAGCAGCAGCAGCACCAGCAGCAGCAGCAACAGGAGCAGTAGCAGAAATAGCTGCAGCAACACCAACAGTAGCAACGCCAGCAACAGCTGCAACAGCAACAGTAACAGCCCAGCACCAGCAGCAGCAGCAACAGCAGTAGCAACAGCAGCAACACCAATAGCAGGAGCAGCACCAACAGCAGCAACAACAGCAACAGCACCAGCAGCAACACCAGCAGCAGTAGAAACAGCAACAGCAGCAGCACCAGCACCAGCACCAGCAAAGCAACAGCAGCAGCAACAGCAAGAGCAGCAGCACCAGCCACCAGCAGCAGTAGCAGCAACAACACCATCAGTAGTAACAGCAGCAGCAACACTAGCAGCTGCAACAGCAACAGCAGCAGCAACACCAGCAGCAACAGCAGCAGCAGCACCAACACCAGCAGCAACAGCAGCAGCAGCCACAGCACCAGCAACAGCAGAAATAGCAACAGCAGCAGCAGCACCAACACCAGCAGCAACAGCAGCAGCAGCCACAGCACCAGCAACAGCAGAAATAGCAACAGCAGCAGCACTACCAACATCACCAGCAGCAGCACCAACACCAGCAGCAACACCAGCAGCACCAGCAGAAGCAGCAACAGCAACAGCACCAGCAACAGCAGCAGTACCAATAGCAGCAGCAACAGCAGCCGCAGCCACAGTGCAAGCAACAGTAACAGCAGCAGCAGCACCAACACCAGCAGCAGCACCAACACCAGCAACAATAGCAACAGCACCAGCAGCAACACCAGCAGCACCAGCGACAGCAGCAGCAACAGCAGCAGCATCATCAGCACCAGCCACAGCAGCAACAGCACCAGCAACAGCAGCAACAGCAGCAGCACCAGCAACAGCAGCAACAGCAGCAGCAACAATGCCAGCAGCAGTAACACCAGTAATAAGCAAGAGCAGCAGAAACATCAGCACCAGAGACAGCAGCAACAGCAACAGCAGCAGCTCCAGCAACACCAGCAACAGCAGCACCAAATTGAGCACCAGCCACAGCAGCAACAGCGACAGCAGCAGCAACAATGCCAGCAGCAGTAACACCAGCAGCAGCAACATCAGCAGCAGCAACAGCAGAAGCAGCAGCAACAGCAGCAACAGCAGCAGCAACAGCAGCAGCAGTACCAACAGCACCAGCAGCAGCAGCAGCCACCAGCAGCATCACCAACTGCAGCAGCAACAGCAGCCGCAGCAACACCAGCAGCAGCAGCAACTACAACAGCATCAGCAACAGCAGCAGCAGCAACACCAGCAGCAGCAGCAACTACAACAGCATCAGCAACAGCAGCAGCAACAACACCAGCAGCAGCAACAGCAGCAGCAGCACCAGCAGCAGCAACAGAAGCAACAGCAGCAGCAGCACCAGCAGCAGCAACAACAGCAACACTAGCAGCAGCAACAGCAGCAGTACCAACAACCGCTGCAACAACAACAGCAGCAGCACCTGCACCAACAGCACCAGCAGCAGCAACACCAGTGCCAGCAACGCCAGCAACAGCTGCAACAGCAACAGTAACAGCACCAGCAACACCAGCAACAGGAGCAGTAGCAGCAATAGCTACAGCAACAGCTGCAGCAGCAACTGCAACAGCAACAGCAGTAGCAGCAACACCAGCAACTACAGCAGCAGTATCAGTAGCAGCAGCAGCAGCCACAGCAGCAGCAACAACAGCAACAGCAGCAGCAACAGCAGCACAGCAACAACAGCAGCAGTAGCAGCAACACCAGCAACAACAGCAGCAGTATCAGTAGCAGCAGCACCGGCAGCAGCAGCCACAGCAGCAGCAACAACAGGAACAGCAGCAGCAACAGCAGCACACCAACAACAGCAGCAGCAGCAGCACAACAACAACAGCAGCAGCAGCAGCACCAACAACAGCAGCAGCAGCAGCACACGAACAACAGCAGCAGCACCAACAACAGCAGCAGCAGCACCAACACCAGCAACAACAGCAACAGCACCATCCGCAACACCAGCAGCACCAGCAGCAGCAAAAGCAGCAAATGCAGGAACACCAGCAACACCAGCGCCAACAGCACCACCAGTAGCAACACCAGCGCCAGCAACGCCAGCAACAGCTGCAACAGCAACAGTAACAGCACCAACAACATAAAAACAGGAGCAGTAGCAGCAATAGCTACAGCAACAGCAGGAGCAACAGCAGCAACTGCACCAGCAGCAACAGCAGCAGCAGCACCAACACCAGCAGCAACAGCATCAACAGCAGCCAAAGCACCAGCAGAAGCAGCAACAGCAACAGCAGCAGCAACAACAGCACACAAACAACACCACCAGCAGCAGCAACAAGACCAGCAGCAACAGCATCAACAGCAGCCAGAGCACCAGCAGCAGCAGCAACATCAACAGCAGCAGCAACAGCAGCACACGAACACCACCACCAGCAGCAGCAACAACACCAGCAACAACAGCTGCAGCAGCATTAGCAGCAATAGCAGCAGCAGCACTAGCAGCAGCAACACCAGCAGCAGCAACAGCAGCAGCAACACCAGCAGCAGCAACAGCAGCAACAGCAGCAGCAGCACTAGCAGCAGCAGCAGCAGCAGCAGCACTAACTGCAGCAACACCAACAGTAGCACCAGCATCAGCAGCATCAGCAACAGCAACAGCAACAGCAGCAACAGAAAAAGAAGCAGCAACAGCAGCAGCAGCAGTAACAGCAACAGCAGCACCAACAGCAGCAGCAACATCAGCAAAAGCAACAGCACCAGAAGCAGCAACAGCAGCAGAACCATCAACAGCAGCAGTAGCAGCAACACCACCAGCAGCAGCAACACCAGAAGCAATAGTAAGAGCAGCACCAGCAGCAGCAGCAGCAGCAACAGGAGCAGTAGCAGAAATAGCTGCAGCAACACCAACAGTAGCAACGCCAGCAACAGCTGCAACAGCAACAGTAACAGCACCAGCATCAGCAGCAACAGGAGCAGTAGCAGCAATAGCTACAGCAACAGCAGCAGCGGCACCAGCACCAACAGCAGCAGCAACACCAACACCAGCAGCAACAGCATCAACAGCAGCCACAGCACCAGCAGCAGCAGCAACAGCTATAGCAGCAGCAACAGCAGCACACCAACAGCAGCAGCCCCAGCAGCACCAACACCAACACCAGTAACAACAGCAGCAGCAGCAGTAGCAGCAACAGCAGAAGCAGCACTAGCAGCAGCAACACCAGCAACAGCAGCAGCACCAGAAGCAGCAAAAGCAGCAGCACCAGAAGCAGCAAAAGCAGCAGCAGCAGCACCAACAGCACCAGCAGCAGCAACAGCAACAGCACAAGCAACACCAGCAACACTAGCAGCAACAGCAGCAGTATCAGTAGCAGCAGCACCAGCAACACCAGCAGCAGCAAGAGCAGAAGCAGCAACAGCAGCAACAACAGCAACACCAGCAACAGCAGCACCAGCAGCAGCAGCAACAGGAGCAGTAGCAGAAATAGCTGCAGCAACACCAACAGCAGCAACGCCAGCAACTGCTGCAACAGCAACAGTAACAGCACCAGCAACACCAGCAACAGGAGCAGTAGCAGCAATAGCTACAGCAACAGCAGGAGCAACAGCAGCAGCTGCACCAGCAGCAACACCAGAAGCAATAGCAAGAGCAGCACCAGCAGCAACAGCATCAACAGCATCAGCAACAGCAACAGCACCAACAGCAAAAGAAGCACCAACAGCAGCAGCAGTAACAGCAACAGCAGCACCAACAGCAGCAGCAACAGCAGCAAAAGCAAAAGCACCAACAGCACCAGAAGCAGCAACAGCAGCAGCACCATCACCAGCAGCAGTAGCAGCAACACCATCAGCAGCAGCAACACCAGAAGCAATAGCAAGAGCAGCACCAGCAGCAGCAGCACCAGCAGCAGCAGCAACAGGAGCAGTAGCAGAAATAGCTGCAGCAACACCAACAGTAGCAAAGCCAGCAACAGCTGCAACAGCAACAGTAACAGCACCAGCAACAGCAGCAACAGGAGCAGTAGCAGCAATAGCTACAGCAACAGCAGGAGCAACAGCAGCAGCGGCACCAGCACCAACAGCAGCAGCAACACCAATACCAGCAGCAACAGCATCAACAGCAGCCACAGCACCAGCAGCAGCAGCAACAGCTACAGCAGCAGCAACAGCAGCACACCAACACCACCAGCAGCAGCAGCACCAACACCAACAGCAGTAACAACAGCAGCAGCTGCACTAGCAGCAACAACAGCAGCAGCCGCACTAGCAGCAGCAACACCATCAGCAGCAACACCAGCAACAGCAGCAGCACCAGAAGCAGCAAAAGCAGCAGCAGCAACACTAGCAGCAACAGCAGCAGTATCAGTAGCAGCAGCACCAGCACCAGCAACACCAGCAGCAGCAAGAGCAGAAGCAGCAACAGCAGCAATAACAGCAACACCAGCAACAGCAGCACCAGCAGCAGCAGCAACAGGAGCAGTAGCAGAAATAGCTGCAGCAACACCAACAGTAGCAACGCCAGCAACTGCTGCAACAGCAACAGTAACAGCACCAGCAACACCAGCAACAGGAGCAGTAGCAGCAATAGCTACAGCAACAGCAGGAGCAACAGCAGCAGCTGCACCAGCAGCAACACCAGAAGCAATAGCAAGAGCAGCACCAGCAGCAACAGCATCAACAGCATCAGCAACAGCAACAGCACCAACAGCAAAAGAAGCAGCAGCAGCAGTAACAGCAACAGCAGCAGCAGCAGTAACAGCAGCAGCAGCAGTAACAGCAACAGCAGCAGCAGCAGTAACAGCAACAGCAGCACCAACAGCAGCAGCAACAGCAGCAAAAGTAACAGCACCAACAGCACCAGAAGCAGCAACAGCAGCAGCACCATCACCAGCAGCAGTAGCAGCAACACCACCAGCAGCAGCAAGAAAAGAAGCAATAGCAAGAGCAGCACCAGCAGCAGCAGCATCAGCAGCAGCAGTAACAGGAGCAGTAGCAGAAATAGCTGCAGCAACACCAACAGTAGCAAAGCCAGCAACAGCTGCAAAAGCAACAGTAACAGCACCAGCAACAGCAGCAACAGGAGCAGTAGCAGCAATAGCTACAGCAACAGCAGAAGCAACAGCAGCAGCGGCACCAGCAGTAACAGCAACAGCAGCACCAGCAGCACCAACAGCAGCAACAGCACCAGAAGCAGCAACAACACTAGCAGTAGCAACACCAACAGCAGCAACAGCAAAAGCAGCACCAACAGCAGCAACAGCAGTAATAGCACCAACAGCAAAAGAAGCAGCATCAACAGCAGCAGCAGTAACAGTAACAGCAGCACCAACAGCAGCAACAGCACCAACAGCAACAGAAGGAACAACAGCAGCAGCAGCAGCACCAACATCACCAGCAGTAGCAGCAACAGGTGCAACAGCAGCAACAGCAGCACCAGCAGCTACAGCAGTAGCAGCAGTACCACCAACAGCAGCAACTACAGCAGCAGCACCTGCAGGAACAGCAGCAGCACTAGCACCAGCAACAGCAGCAGCAACAGCAAGAGCAGCAGCACCAGCAGGAACAGCAGCAGCACTAGTACCAGCAACACCAGAAGCAGCAGCAAGAGCAGCACCAGCATCAGCATCACCAGCAGCAGCAGCAGCAACAGGAGCAGTAGCAGCAATAGCCACAACAACAGTAGCAGCAGCACCAACACCTGCAGCAACAGCAGCACACCAACGCCACCAGCAGGAGCATCACCAACACCATCAACAACATCAACAGCACCAGCACTAGCAACAGCAGCAGCAACAGCAAGTGCAACAGCACCGGCCACCAGCAGCAGTAGCAGCAGCACCACCAGCAGTAGTAGCAGCAGCAGCAACAGGAGCAGTAGCTGCAATAGCCACAACAACAGCAGTAGCAACAGCAGCAGCAGCACCAACACCTGCAGCAACAGCAGCACACCAACGCCACCAGCAGGAGCATCACCAACACCATCAACAACAGTAACAGCAACAGCAGCAGCAACACCAGCAGCAACAGCAGCAGCAGCACCAAGACCAGCAGCAACACCAGCAGAAGCAGCAACAGCAACAGCAGCAGCATCAATAGCAGCAGCAACAGCAGCAGCAGCCACTGCATGAGCAACAGTAACAGCAGCAGCACCACCAACACCAGCAGCTGCAGCACCAACACCAGCAAAAATAGCAACAGCACCAGCAGCAACACAAGCAGCACCACCAGCAGCAAAAGCAGCATCAGAAGCAGCACCAGCAACACCAACAATAGCAGCAGCAACATCAGCAGCTGCCACAGCAGCAACAGCAATGGCACCAGCAACACCAGCAACAGCAGCTGCAACAACACCAGCAGCAGTAACACCAGAAGCAGCAACAGCAGCTGCACCAGTAACAGCAGCAGCAGCAACAGCAGCAGGTGCAGCAACAGGAGCAGCAGCACTAGCAGTAGCAACATCAGCAGCAGCAACAGCAGAAGCAGCAGCAACAGCAGCAACAGCAACAGCAACAGCAGCAGCAGCAACAGCAGCAGCAACAGCAGCAGCAACAGCAGCAGCAGTACCAACAGCACCAGCAGCAGCCACAAGTAGCAGCACCAACTGCAGCAGCAACAGCAGCAGCAGCAACAGCAGCATCAGCAACAGCAGCAGCAGCAACAACAGATGCAGCAACAGCAGCAGCAGCAACTACAACAGCAGCAGCAGGAGCAGCAGCACCAGCAGCAGCAACAGCAGCAAAAGCAAGAGCAACAGCACCGGCCACCAGCAGCAGTAGCAGCAAAACCACCAGCAGTAGTAGCAGCAGCAACTCTAGCAGCAGCTGCAACACCAGCAGCAACTGCACCAACACCAGCAGCAACAGCAGCAGCAGCAGCCAAAGCATGAGCAACAGCAGAAATAGCAACAGCAGCAGCACTACCAACATCACCAGCAGCAGCACCAACACCAGCAGCAACACCAGCAGAAGCAGCAACAGCAACAGCCCCAGCAACAGCAGTAACAATAGCAGAAGCAGCCACAGCACGAGAAACTGTAACAGCAGCAGCACCACCAACACCAGCAGCAGCAGCACCAACACCAGCAAAAATAGCAACTGCACCAGCAGCAACCCAAGCAGCAGCACCAGCAGCAAAAGCAGCAACAGCACCAGCACCAGCAAGAAAAGCAACAGCAGTAGCAACAGCAGCAGAAACATCAGCACCAGCCACAGCAGCAACAGCACCAGCAACAGCAGCAATAGCAGCCGCAACAATACCAGCAACAGTAACACTAGCAGCAGCAACAACAGCTGCACCAGTAACAGCAGCAGCAACAGCGGCAGGTGCAGCAACACGAGGAGCAGTACTAGCAGTAGCAACATCAGCAGCAGCAACAGCAGAAGCAGCAGCAACAGCAGCAACAGCAGCAGCAACAGCAGCAGCAGCAGCAGCAGTAACAACAGCATCAGCAGCAGCCACAAGCAGCAGCACCAACTGCAGCAGCAACAGCAGCAGCAGCAACAGCATCAGCAACAGCAGCAGCAGCAACAACAGCAGCAGCAGCAGCAGCATCAGCAGCAGCAGCAGCAACAGCAATAGCACCAACAGCAAAAGAAGCAGCATCAACAGCAGCAGCAGTAACAGTAACAGCAGCACCAACAGCAGCAACAGCACCAACAGCAACAGAAGGAACAACCGCTGCAGCAGCAGCACCAACATCACCAGCAGTAGCAGTAACAGGTGCAACAGCAGCAACAACAGCAGCAGCAGTAACACCAGCAGCAACAACAGCAGCTGCACCAATAACAGCAACAGCAGCAGCAACAGTAGGAGCAGCAACAGCAGCAGGAGCAGCAACAGTAGCAGCAGCACTAGCAGTAGCATCATGAGCAGCAGCAACAGCGGCAGGTGCAGCAACACGAGGAGCAGTACTAGCAGTAGCAACATCAGCAGCAGCAACAGCAGAAGCAGCAGCAACAGCAGCAACAGCAACAGCAACAGTAGCAGCAGCAACAGCAGCAACAGCAGCAGCAGTACCAACAGCATCAGCAGCAGCCACAAGCAGCAGCACCAACTGCAGCAGCAACAGCAGCAGCAGCAACAGCATCAGCAACAGCAGCAGCAGCAACAACAGCAGCAGCAGCAGCATCAGCAACAGCAGCAGCAACAGCAACAGCACCAACAGCAAAAGAAGCAGCATCAACAGCAGCAGCAGTAACAGTAACAGCAGCACCAACAGCAGGAACAGCACCAACAGCAACAGAAGGAACAACCGCAGCAGCAGCAGCACCAACATCACCAGCAGTAGCAGTAACAGGTGCAACAGCAGCAACAACAGCAGCAACAGCAGCAGCAACAACACCAGCAGCAGTAACACCAGAAGCAGCAACAGCAGCTGCACCAATAACAGCACCAGCAGCAGCCACAAGTAGCAGCACCAACTGCAGCAGCAACAGCAGCAGCAGCAACAGCAGCATCAGCAACAGCAGCAGCAGCAACAACAGATGCAGCAACAGCAGCAGCAGCAACTACAACAGCAGCAGCAGGAGCAGCAGCACCAGCAGCAGCAACAGCAGCAAAAGCAAGAGCAACAGCACCGGCCACCAGCAGCAGTAGCAGCAAAACCACCAGCAGTAGTAGCAGCAGCAACTCTAGCAGCAGCTGCAACACCAGCAGCAACTGCACCAACACCAGCAGCAATAGCAGCAGCAGCAGCCAAAGCACGAGCAACAGCAGAAATAGCAACAGCAGCAGCACTACCAACATCACCAGCAGCAGCACCAACACCAGCAGCAACACCAGCAGAAGCAGCAACAGCAACAGCCCCAGCAACAGCAGTAGCAATAGCAGCAGCAGCCACAGCACGAGAAACTGTAACAGCAGCAGCACCACCAACACCAGCAGCAGCAGCACCAACACCAGCAAACATAGCAACAGCAACAGCAGCAACACAAGCAGCACCACCAGCAGCAAAAGCAGCAACAGCATCAGCACCAGCAAGAAAAGCAACAGCAGCAGCAACAGCAGCAGAAACATCAGCACCAGCCACAGCAGCAACAGCACCAGCAACAGCAGCAATAGCAGCCGCAACAACACCAGCAGCAGTAACACCAGCAGCAGCAACAACAGCTGCACCAGTAACAGCATCAGCATCAGCGGCAGGTGCAGCAACACGAGGAGCAGTACTAGCAGTAGCAACATCAGCAGCAGCAACAGCAGAAGCAGCAGCAACAGCAGCAACAGCAACAGCAACAGCAGCAGCAGCAACAGCATCAGCAACAGCAGCAGCAGCAACAACAGCAGCAACAGCAACAGCACCAACAGCAAAAGAAGCAGCATCAACAGCAGCAGCTGTAACAGTAACAGCAGCACCAACAGCAGCAACAGCACCAACAGCAACAGAAGGAACAACCGCTGCAGCAGCAGCACCAACATCACCAGCAGTAGCAGTAACAGGTGCAACAGCAGCAACAACAGCAGCAGCAGTAACACCAGCAGCAACAACAGCAGCTGCACCAATAACAGCAACAGCAGCAGGAACAGTAGCAGCAGCAACAGCAGCAGGAGCAGCAACAGTAGCAGCAGCACTAGCAGTAGCATCATGAGCAGCAGCAACAGCGGCAGGCGCAGCAACACGAGGAGCAGTACTAGCAGTAGCAACATCAGCAGCAGCAACAGCAGAAGCAGCAGCAACAGCAGCAACAGCAGCAGCAACAGCAGCAGCAGTACCAACAGCATCAGCAGCAGCCACAAGCAGCAGCACCAACTGCAGCAGCAACAGCAGCAGCTGCACCGGCAGCAGGAGCAGCAACAGTAGCAGCAGCACTAGCAGTAGCATCATGAGCAGCAGCAACAGCAGCAGCAGTACCAACAGCACCAGCAGCAACAGCAACAGCAGCAACAGCAACAGCAGCATCAGCAGCAGCAGCAACAACAGCAGCAGCAGCAACTACAACAGCAGCAGCAACAGCAGCTGCACCAGTAACAGCAACAGCAGCAGCAACAGTAGCAGCAGCAACAGCAGCAGGAGCAGCAACAGCAGCAGCAGCACTA
>NC_135892.1:12680396-12700396 GCF_964194155.1 Cetorhinus maximus
GCAGCCACAGCACCAGCAGCAGCAGCAACAGTAACAGCAGCAGCACTACCAATATCATAGGAGCAGTAGCAGCAATAGCTACAGCAACAGCTACAGCAACAGCAGCAGCAACAGCAGTAGCAGCAACTACAACAGCAGCACCAACAGCAGCAGCAGCACTAGCAGTAGCAAAATCAGCAGCAACAGCAGAAGCAGCAGCAACAGCAGCAACAGCAACAGCAACAGCAGCAGCGGCAACAGCAGCAGCAACACCAGCAGCAGTACCAACAGCCCCAGCAGCAGCAGCCGCCACCAGCAGCCGCACCAACTGCAGCAGCAACAGCAGCAGCAGCAACAGCAGCATCAGCAACAGCAACTGCAACAGCAGCAGCAGCAACTACAAAAGCAGCAGCAACAGCAGCAGCAGCACTAACAGTAGCAACATCAGCAGCAACAGCGGAAGCAGCAGCAACAGCAGCAACAGCCACAGCAGCAGCCACCAGCAGCAGCACCAACTGCATCAGCAACAGCAGCAACAGCGGCATCAGCAACAGCAGCATCAACAGCAGCAGCAGCAACACCAGCAGCAACAACAGCGGCAGCAGAAACTACAACAGCAGCAGCAACAGCAGCAGCAGCAGCCACAGCACCAGCAACAGCAGAAATAGCAACAGCACCAGCAACAGCAGAAATAGCAACAGCAGCAGCACTACCAACATCACCAGCAGCAGCACCAACACCTGCAGCAACACCAGCAGCACCAACAGCAGCAGCAGCAACAGGGGCAGCAGCAGCAACAGCTACAGCAACAGCAAGAGCAATAGCACCAGCAGCAACAGAAGCAGCAACAGCAGCAGCAACAGCAACAGCAAAAGAAGCAGCAGCAGTAACAGTAACAGCAGCACCAACAGCAGCAACACCACCACCAGCAACAGAAGGAACAACAGCAGCAGCAGCAGCACCAACATCACCAGCAGTAGCAGCAACAGGTGCAACAGCAGCAACAACAGCAGCAACAGCAGCAGCAACAACACCAGCAGCAGTAACACCAGCAGCAGCAACAGCAGCTGCATCAGTAACAGCAACAGCAGCAGCAACAGCAGCCGGAGCAGCAACAGTAGCAGCAGCACTAGCAGTAGCAACATCAGCAGCAGCAACAGCAGAAGCAGCGGCAACATCAGCAGCAGCAACAGCAGAAGGAGCAGCAATAGCAGCAACAGCAGCACCAACATCACCAGCAGTAGGAGCAACAGGTGCAACAGCAGCAACAACAGCAGCAACAGCAGCAGCAACAACACCAGCAGCAGTAACACCAGCAGCAGCAGCCACAGCTGCACCAGTAACAGCAACAGCAGCAGCAACAGATACCGGAGCAGCAACAGTAGCAGCAGCACTAGCAGTAGCAACATCAGCAGCAGCAACAACAGCAGCAGCAGCAACTACAACAGCAGCAGCAACAGCAGCAGCAGCAGCCACAGCACCTGCAACAGCAGAAATAGCAACAGCAGCAGCAGCAGCCGTACCAACAGCACCAGCAGCAGCCATCAGCAGCAGGACCAACTGCAGCATCAGCAACAGCAGCAGCAAAAGCATCAACAGCAACAGCAGCAGCAGCAACAGCAGCAGCAGCAACTACAACAGCAGCAGCAACAGCAGCAGCAGCAGTAGCAGTAGCAACATCAGCAGCAACAGCAGAAGCAGCAGCAACAGCAGCAACAGCAACAGCAGCAACAGCAACAGGAGCAGCGGCAACAGCAGCAGCAACACCAGCAGCAGTACCAACAGCCCCAGCAGCAGCAGCAGCCACCAGCAACAGCACCAACTGCAGCAGCAACAGCAGCAACAGCGGCATCAGCAACAGCAGCAGCAACAGCATCAACAGCAGCAGCAACACCAGCAGCAACAACAGCAGCAGCAGCAAATACAACAGCAGGAGCAACAGCAGCAACAGCAGCCACAGCACCAGCAACAGCAGAAATAGCACCAGCAGCAACAGCAGCCATACCAACAGCACCAGCAGCAGCCACCAGCAGCAGCCACCAGCAGCAGGACCAACTGCAGCATCAGCAACAGCAGCAGCAACAGCAGCAACAGCAACAGCAGCAACAACAGCAGCAGCAACAGCAGCAGCAGCAACTACAACAGCAGCAGCAACAGCAGCAGCAGCACTAGCAGTAGCAACATCAGCAGCAACAGCAGAAGCAGCAGCAACAGCAGCAGCAGCAACACCAGCAGCAACAACAGCAGCAGCAGCAACAGCAGCAGCTGCAGCCACAGCATCAGCAACAGCAGAAATAGCAACAGCAGCAGCACCAACACCAGCAGCAACACCAGCAGCACCAGCAGCAGCAACAGGTGCAGTAGCAGCAATAGCTACAGTAACAGCAGGAGCAATAGCACCAGCAGCAACAGAAGCAGCAACAGCACCAGCATCAGCACCAGCAAGAGCAGCAGCAACAGCAAGAGCAGCAGCGCCAGCACAAGCAGCAGTACCAGCAACACCACCTTCAGCAGCAACACCAGAAGCAACAGCAAAAGCAGCACCACCAGCAAAAGCACCAGTAGCAGCAGCAGCAACAGGAGCAGTAGCACCAACACATGCAGCAACAGCAGCCCCAGCATCAGCAGCAGCAACAACAGCAACAGCAGCAGCAAACAGCAGCACACCAACACCACCAGCAGGAGCAGCACCAACACCAGCAACAACAGCAACAGCACCAGCAGCAACACCAGCAGTAGCAGAAACAGCAACAACACCAGCCACCAGCAGCAGTAGCAGCAACACCACCAGCAGTACTAGCAGCAGCAGCAACACTAGCAGCAGCAAGAGCAACAACACCAGCAGCAACAGCAGCAGCAGCAAAAACACCTGCAGCAACAGCAGCCACAGCACCAGCAGCAGCAGCAACAGCAACAGCAGCAGCACTACCAATATCACAGGAGCAGTAGCGGCAATAGCTACAGCAACAGCTACAGCAACAGCAGCAGTTGCACCAGCAGCAACAGCAGCAGCAGCGCCAACACCGGCAGCAACAGCAGCCAAAGCACCAGCAGCAGCATCAGCAGCAACAGCAGCAACAACAGCAGCAGCAACAGCAGTAGCAGCAACTACAACAGCAGCAGCAACAGCAGCAGCCGCACTAGCAGTAGCAACATCAGCAGCAACAGCAGAAGCAGCAGCAACAGCAGCAACGGCAACAGCAGCAGCGGCAACAGCAGCAGCAACACCAGCAGCAGTACCAACAGCCCCAGCAGCAGCAGCTGCCACCAGCAGCCGCACCAACTGCAGCAGCAACAGCAGCAGAAGCAACAGCAGCAGCAGCAACAGCAGCAGCAACAGTAGCAGCAGCAACTACAACAGCAGCAGCAACAGCAGCAGCAGCACTAACAGTAGCAACATCAGCAGCAACAGCAGAAGCAGCAGCAACAGCAGCAACAGCAACAGCAGCAGCGGCAACAGCAGCAGCAACACCAGCAGCAGTACCAACAGCACCAGCAGCGGCCACAAGCAGCAGCACCAACTGCAGCAGCAACAGCAGCATCAGCAACTACAACAACAGCAGCAACAGCAGCAGCAGCAAAACTCGCAGCAGCAGCAGGAGCAGCAGCATCAGCAGCAGCAACAGCAGCAACACTAGCAGAAGCAACACCAGTGCCAGCAATGCCAGCAACAGCTGCACCAGCAACAGCAACAACAACTGCAGCAGCAACAGCAGCAGCGCCAGCAGCAGCAGCAACACCAGCAGCAGCAACACCAGCAGCAGCAACAGCAGCAGCCGCACCAACTGCAACAGCAGCCGCAGCATCAGCAACAGCAGCAGCAACAGCAACAGCACCAACAGCAAAAGAAGCAACAACAATAGCTGCAGCAGTAACAGTAACAACAGCAGCAACAGCAGCAACAGCAACAGAAGGAACAACAGCAGCAGCAGCAGCACCAACATCACCAGCAGTAGCAGCAACAGGTGTAACAGCAGCAAAAACAGCAGCAACAGCAGCAACAACACCAGCAGCAGTAACACCAGAAGCAGCAACAGCAGCTGCACCAATAACAGCAACAGGAGCAGCAACAGCAGCAGCAGCAGCAGGAGCAGCAACAGTAGCAGCAGCACTGGCAGTAGCAACATCAGCAGCAGCAACAGCAGAATCAGCAGCAACAGCAACAGCAGCAGCAACAACAGCAGCAGCAACAGCAGCAGCAGTACCAGCCACCAGCAGCAGTAGCAGCAACACCACCAGCAGCAGTAGCAGCAGCAACACTAGCAGCAGCAACAGCAACAGCAGCAGCACTACCAACATCACCAGCAGCAGCGCCAACACCAGCAGCAACACAAGCAGAAGCAGCAACAGCAACAGCCCCATCAACAGTAGCAGCAGCAGCAGTACCATCAGCACCAGCAGCAGCCACCAGCAGCAGCACCAACTGCAGCAGCAACAGCAGCAGCAGCAATAGCAGCATCAGCAACAGCAGCACCAACAGCATCAACAGCAACAGCAGCAACAGCAGCAGCAACTACAACAGCAGCAGCAACAGCAGCACACCAACGCCACCAGCAGGAGCATCACCAACACCAGCAACAACAGCAACAGCACCAGCACTAGCAACAGCAGCAGCAACAGCAAGATCAACAGCACCGGCCAGCAGCAGTAGTAGCAGCAACACCACCAGCAGTAGTAGCAGCAGCAACTCTGGCAGCAGCAACAGCAACAGCAGCAGCACTACCAACATCACCAGCAGCAGCACCAACACCAGCAACAACACCAGCAGAAGCAGCAACAGCAACAGACCCAGCAACAGCAGCAGCAGCAACATCAGCAGCAACAACAGCAGCAGCAGCAACTACAACAGCAGCAGCAGCCACAGCACCAGCAACAGCAGAAATAGCAACAGCAGCAGCACTACCAACATCACCAGCAGCAGCACCAACACCAGCAGCAACACCAGCAGCAGCAGCAGCAACAGGGGCAGTAGCAGCAATAGCTACAGCAACAGCAGGTGAAATAGCACCAGCAGCAACAGAAGCAGCAACAGCAGCAGCACCAGCACCAGCAACAGCAGCAGCAAGATCAGCAACACCAGCACGAACAGCAGTACCAGCAACACCAGAAGCAACAGCAAGAGCAGCACCATCAGCAGAAGCACCAGTAGCAGCAGCAGCAACAGGAGCAGTAGCACCAACACCTGGAGCAACAGCAGCCACAGCACCAGCAGCAGCAGCAACAGCAACAGCAGCAGCAACAGCAGCACACCAACGCCACCAGCAGGAGCATCACCAACACCAGCAACAACAGCAACAGCACCAGCACTAGCAACAGCAGCAGCAACAGCAAGATCAACAGCACCGGCCAGCAGCAGTAGTAGCAGCAACACCACCAGCAGTAGTAGCAGCAGCAACTCTGGCAGCAGCAACAGCAACAGCAGAAATAGCAACAGCAGCAGCACTACCAACATCACCAGCAGCAGCACCAACACCAGCAGCAACACCAGCAGCACCAGCAGCAGCAGCAGCAACAGGTGCAGTAGCAGCAAAAGCTCCAGCAACAGCAGGAGCAATAGCACCAGCAGCAACAGAAACAGCAACAGCACCAGCACCAGCACCAGCAAGAGCAGCAGCAACAGCAAGAGCAGCAGCGCCAGCACGAGCAGCAGTACCAGCAACACCACCAGCAGCAGCAACACCAGAAGCAACAGCAAGAGTAGCACCAGCAGCAAAAGCACCAGTAGCAGCAGCAACAACAGGAGCAGTAGCACCAACACCTGCAGCAACAGCAGCCACAGCACCAGCAGCAGCAATAACAGCAACAGCAACAGCAGCACACCAACACCACCAGCAGGAGCAGCACCAACACTAGCAACAACACCAGCAGTAGCAGAAACAGCAACAGCACCAGTACCAGCAACAGCAGCAGCAACAGCACGAGCAACATCACCAGCCACCAGCAGCAGTAGCAGCAACACCACCAGCAGTACTAGCAGCAGCAGCAACACCAGCAGCAGCAAGAGCAACAGCACCAGCAACACCAGCAGCAACAGCAGCAGCAGCAAAAACACCTGCAGCAACAGCAGCCACAGCACCAGCAGCAGTAGCAACAGCAACAGCAGCAGCACTACCAATATCACAGGAGCAGTAGCAGCAATAGCTACAGCAACAGCTACAGCAACAACAGCAGTTGCACCAGCAGCAACAGCAACAGCAGCGCCAACACAGGCAGCAACACCAGCAGCACCAGCAGCAGCAGCAGCAACAGGTGCAGTAGCAGCAATAGCAACAGCAACAGCAGGAGCAATAGCACCAGCAGCAACAGAAGCAGCAACAGCACCAGCACCAGCACTAGCAAGAGCAGCAGCAACAGCAAGAGCAGCAGCGCCAGCATGAGCAGCAGTACCAGCAACACCACCAGCAGCAGCAACACCAGAAGCAACAGCAAGAGCAGCACCAGCAGCAAAACCACCAGTAGCAGCAGCAGCAACAGGACCAGTAGCACCAACACCTGCAGCAACAGCAGCCACAGCATCAGCAGCAGCAACAACAGCAACAGCAGCAGCAACAGCAGCACACCAACACCACCAGCACGAGCAGCACCAACACCAGCAACAACAGCAACAGCACCAGCAGCAACACCAGCAGTAGCAGAAACAGCAACAGCAGCAGCACCAGTACCAGCAACAGCAGCAGCAACAGCACGAGCAACAGCACCAGCCACCAGCTGCAGTAGCAGCAACACCACCAGCAGTACTAGCAGCAGCAGCAACACTAGCAGCAGCAAGAGCAACAGCACCAGCAACACCAGCAGCAACAGCAGCAGCAGCAAAAACACCTGCAGCAACAGCAGCCACAGCACCAGCAGCAGCAGCAACAGCAACAGCAACAGCACTACCAATATCACAGGAGCAGTAGCAGCAATAGCTACAGCAACAGCTACAGTAACAGCAGCAGCTGCGCCTGCAGCAACAGCAGCAGCAGCGTCAACACCAGCAGCAACAGCAGCAGCTCCAGCAGCAGCAGCAGCAACAGGTGCAGTAGCAGCAATAGCTACAGTAACAGCAGGAGCAATAGCACCAGCAGCAACAGAAGCAGCAACAGCACCAGCATCAGCACCAGCAAGAGCAGTAGCAACAGCAAGAGCAGCAGCGCCAGCACGAGCAGCAGTACCAGCAACACCACCAGCAGCAGCAACACCAGAAGCAACAGCAAGAGCAGCACCAGCAGCAAAACCACCAGTAGCAGCAGCAGCAACAAGAGCAGTAGCACCAACACCTGCAGCAACAGCAGCCACAGCATCAGCAGCAGCAACAACAGCAACAGCAGCAGCAACAGCAGCACACCAACACCACCAGCACGAGCAGCACCAACACCAGCAACAACAGCAACAGCACCAGCAGCAACACCAGCAGTAGCAGAAACAGCAACAGCAGCAGCACCAGTACCAGCAACAGCAGCAGCAACAGCACGAGCAACAGCACCAGCCACCAGCTGCAGTAGCAGCAACACCACCAGCAGTACTAGCAGCAGCAGCAACACTAGCAGCAGCAAGAGCAACAGCACCAGCAACACCAGCAGCAACAGCAGCAGCAGCAGAAACACCTGCAGCAACAGCAGCCACAGCACCAGCAGCAGCAGCAACAGCAACAGCAGCAGCACTACCAATATCACAGGAGCAGTAGCAGCAATAGCTACAGCAACAGCTACAGTAACAGCAGCAGTTGCACCAGCAGCAACAGCAGCAGCAGTGCCAACACCGGCAGCAAAAGCAGCCAAAGCACCAGCAGCAGCATCAACAGCAACAGCAGCAACAACAGCAGCAGCAACAGCAGTAGCAGCAACTACAACAGCAGCAGCAACAGCAGCAGCAGCACTAGCAGTAGCAACATCAGCAGCAACAGCAGCAACAGCAGCAACAGCAACAGCAGCAGCGGCAACAGCAGCAGCAACACCAGCAGCAATACCAACAGCCCCAGCAGCAGCAGCTGCCACAAGCAGCCGCACCAACTGCAGCAGCAACACCAGCAGCAGCAACAGCAGCAGCAGCAACAGCAGCAGCAGCAACTATAACAGCAGCAGCAACAGCAGAAGCACTAACAGTAGCAACATCAGCAGCAACAGCAGAAGCAGCAGCAACAGCAGCAACAGCAACAGCAGCAGCGGCAAAAGCAGCAGCAACACCAGCAGCAGTACCAACATCCCCAGCAGCAGCCACTAGCAGCAGCTCCAACTGCAGCAGCAACAGCAGCATCAGCAACAGCAGCATCAACAGCAGCAGCAGCAACACCAGCAGCAACAACAGCAGCAGCAGAAACTACAACAGCAGCAGCAACAGCAGCAGCAGCAGCCACAGCACCAGCAACAGCAGAAATAGCAACAGCAGCAGCACTACCAACATCACCAGCAGCAGCACCAACACCTGCAGCAACAGCAGTCACAGCACCACCAGCAGCAGCAGCAACAGGTGCAGCAGCAGCAATAGCTACAGCAACAGCAGGAGCAATAGCACCAGCAGCAACAGAAGCAGCAACAGCACCAGTATCAGCACCAGCAAGAGCAGCAGCAACAGCAAGAGCAGCAGCGCCAGCACGAGCAGCAGTACCAGCAACACCACCAGCAGCAGCAACACCAGAAGCAACAGCAAGAGCAGCACCAGCAGCAAAACCACCAGTAGCAGCAGCAGCAACAAGAGCAGTAGCACCAACACCTGCAGCAACAGCAGCCACAGCATCAGCAGCAGCAACAACAGCAACAGCAGCAGCAACAGCAGCACACCAACACCACCAGCACGAGCAGCACCAACACCAGCAACAACAGCAACAGCACCAGCAGCAACACCAGCAGTAGCAGAAACAGCAACAGCAACAGCACCAGCACCAGCAACAGCAGCAGCAACACCACCAGCAGTAGCAGCAGCAGCAGCAACACTAGCAGCAGCAAGAGCAACAGCACCAGCAACACCAGCAGCAACAGCAGCAGCAGCAGAAACACCTGCAGCAACAGCAGCCACAGCACCAGCAGCAGCAGCAACAGCAACAGCAGCAGCACTACCAATATCACAGGAGCAGTAGCAGCAATAGCTACAGCAACAGCTACCGCAACAGCAGCAGTTGCACCAGCAGCAACAGCAGCAGCAGCGCCAACACCGGCAGCAAAAGCAGCCAAAGCACCAGCAGCAGCATCAACAGCAACAGCAGCAGCAACAGCAGCAGCAGCAACTATAACAGCAGCAGCAACAGCAGCAGCACTAACAGTAGCAACATCAGCAGCAACAGCAGAAGCAGCAGCAACAGCAGCAACAGCAACAGCAGCAGCGGCAACAGCAGCAGCAACACCAGCAGCAGTACCAACAGCCCCAGCAGAAGCCACTAGCAGCAGCGCCAACTGCAGCAGCAACAGCGGCATCAGCAACAGCAGCATCAACAGCAGCAGCAGCAACACCAGCAGCAACAACAGCAGCAGCAGAAACTACAACAGCAGCAGCAACAGCAGCAGCAGCAGCCACAGCACCAGCAACAGCAGAAATAGCAACAGCAGCAGCACTACCAACATCACCAGCAGCAGCACCAACACCTGCAGCAACAGCAGTCACAGCACCAGCAGCGGCAGCAGCAACAGGAGCAGTAGCAGCAATAGCTATGGCAAAAGCAGCAGCACCAGCACCAGCAACAGCAGCAGCATCAGCAGCAGCAGCAACAACAGCAGCAGCAACAGCAGCAGCAGTAACTACAACAGCAGCAGCGACAGCTGCAGCAGCAACAACAGCAGCAGCAACAGCAGCAGCAGCAACTACAACAGCAGCAGCAACAGCAGCAACACTAGCAGAAGCAACACCAGTGCCATTAATGCCAGCAACAGCTGCAGCAGCAACAGCTTAAGCAACACCAGCAGCAGCAACACCAGCAACAGCAAAAGAAGCAGCAGCAGTAACAGTAACAGCAGCACCAACAGCAGCAACACCACCACCAGCAACAGAAGGAACAACAGCAGCAGCAGCAGCACCAACATCACCAGCTGTAGCAGCAACAGGTGCAACAGCAGCAACAAGAGCAGTTACAGCAGCAGCAACAACACCAGCAGCAGTAACCCCAGCAGCAGCAACAGCAGCTGCACCAGTAACAGCAGCAGCAGCAGCAACAGCAGGAGGAGCAGCAACAGTAGCAGCAGCACTAGCAGTAGCAACATCAGCAGCAGCAACAGCAGCAGCAACAGCAAGAGCAGCACCAGCAGCAGAAGCACCAGTAGCAGCAGCAGCAACAGGAGCAGTAGCACCAACACCTGCAGCAACAGCAGCCACAGCACCAGCAGCAGCAGCAACAGCAACAGCAGCACACCAACACCACCAGCAGGAGCAGCACCAACACCAGCAACAACAGCAACTGCACCAGCAGCAACACCAGCAGCAGCAGAAACAGCAGCAGCAACAACAGCAGCAGCAGCAACAGCAGTACCAACAGCACCAACAGCAGCAACAGCAACAATAGCACCAGAAGCAACAACCGCAGCAGCAGCAGGTGCACCAGCAGCAGCAACACCAGCAGCAGCAGCAGCAACAGGTGCAGTAGCAGCAATAGCTACAGCAATAGCAGGAGCAATAGCACCAGCAGCAACAGAAGCAGCAACAGCACCAGCACCAGCACCAGCAAGAGCAGCAGCAACAGCAAGAGCAGCAGGAGCAGCAACAGCAGCAGCAGTACTAGCAGTAGCAACATTAGCAGCAGAAACAGCAGAAGCAGCAGCAGCAGCAACAGCAGCATCAGCAACAGCAACAGGAGCAGCAACAGCAGCAGCAGCACTAGCAGTAGCAACATCAGCAGCAACAGCAGAAGCAGCAGCATCAGCAGCAGCAACAGCAACAGCAGCAGCGGCAACAGCAACAGCAGTACCAACAGCACCAACAGCAGCAACAGCAACAATAGCACCAGAAGCAACAACAGCAGCAGCAAAAGCAGTAGCAGCACCAGCAGCAACAGCGGTAGCAGCAGTACCACCAACAGCAGCAGCAACAGCGAGAGCAGCAGCAGCAGCACCAGCAGCAGTACCAGCAACACCACCAGCAGCAGCAACACCAGAAGTAACAGCAAGAGCAGCACCAGCAGCAGCAGCAGCAGCAGCACCAGCGGCAGCAGCAGAAACAGGAGCACTAGCAGCAATAGCTACAGCAACAGCGGGAGCAACAGTAGCAGTTGCACCAGCAGCAACAGCAGCAGCAGCACCAACACCTGCAGAAACAGCAGCCACAACACCAGCAGCAGTAGCAACAGCAACAGCAGCAGCAACAGCAGCACACCAACACCACCAGCAGGAGCAGCACCAACACCAGCAACAACAGCAACAGCACCAGCAGCAGCAGCACCAGCAGCAGTACCAGCAACACCACCAGCAGCAGCAACACCAGAAGTAACAGCAAGAGCAGCACCAGCAGCAGCAGCACCAGCAGCAGCAGCAGCAGCAGCACCAGCAGCAGCAGCAGAAACAGGAGCACTAGCAGCAATAGCTACAGCAACAGCGGGAGCAACAGTAGCAGTTGCACCAGCAGCAACAGCAGCAGCAGCACCAACACCTGCAGAAACAGCAGCCACAACACCAGCAGCAGTAGCAACAGCAACAGCAGCAGCAACAGCAGCACACCAACACCACCAGCAGGAGCAGCACCAACACCAGCAACAACAGCAACAGCACCAGCAGCAGCAGCACCAGCAGCAGTACCAGCAGCAGTACCAGCAACAGCAACACCAGAAGTAACAGCAAGAGCAGCACCAGCAGCAGCAGCAGCACCAGCAGCAGCAGCAGAAACAGGAGCACTAGCAGCAATAGCTACAGCAACAGCGGGAGCAACAGTAGCAGTTGCACCAGCAGCAACAGCAGCAGCAGCACCAACACCTGCAGAAACAGCAGCCACACCACCAGCAGCAGTAGCAACAGCAACAGCAGCAGCAACAGCAGCACACCAACACCACCAGCAGGAGCAGCACCAACACCAGCAACAACAGCAACAGCACCAGCAGCAACAGCAGCAACAGCAGAAACAGCAACAGCAGCAGCAACAGCACCAGCAACAGCAGCAGCAACAGCAAAAGCAACAGCACCAGCCACCAGCAGCAGTAGCAGCAACACCACGACCAGCAAAACTAGCAACAGCAGCAGCAACAGCACCAGCAACAGCAGCAGCAACAGCAAAAGCAACAGCACCAGCCACCAGCAGCAGTAGCAGCAACACCACCAGCAGCAAAACTAGCAGCAGCAACAGCAGCAGCAACACCAGCATCAACAGCAGCAGCAGCACCAACACCAGCAGCAACAGCAGCAGCAGCAGTCACAGCACTAGCAACAGCATATATAGCAACAGCAGCAACACTACCAACATCACCAGCAGCAGCAGCAACATCAGGAGCAACACCAGCAGAAGCAGCAACAGCAACAGCCTCAGCAACAGCAGCAACATCAATAGCAGCAGCAACAGCAGCAGGCAGCCACAGCACGAGTAAAAGTAACAGCAGCAGCACCAGCAGCACCAGCACCAACACCAGCAACAATAACAACAGCGCCAGCAACAACACCAGCAGCACCAGCAGCAGCAGAAGCAGCAACAGCAGTAGCACCAGCAACACCAGCAACAGCAGCAGCAACAGCAGCAGCAACATCAGCACCAGCAGCAGCTGAAGCAGCAACAGCAGTAGCACCAGCAACACCAGCAACAGCAGCAGCAACAGCAGCAGCAACATCAGCACCAGCCACAGCAGCAACAGCAACAGCACCAGCAACAGCAGCAAAAGCAGCAGCTTCAACACCAGCAGCAGTAACACCAGCAGCAGCAACAGCAGCTGCACCAGTAACAGCAACAGCAACAGCAGCAGCAACAGCAGCAGCAACAACAGCAGCAGGAGCAGCAATATCAGCAGCAGCACTAGCACTAGAAACATCAGCAGCGGCAACAGCAGAAGCAGCAGCAAGAGCAGCAACAGCAGCAGCAGTACCAACAGCATGAGCAGCAGCAGCAGCCACCAGCAGCAGCACCAACTGCAGCAGCAAAGCAGCATCAGCAACTGCAGCAGCAACAGCATCAACAGCAACAGCAGCAGCAGCAACAACAGCAGCTGCAGCAACTACAACAGCAGCAGCAGCAACACTAGCAGCAGCAGCAGGAGCAGCAGCACCAGCAGCAGCAACAGCAGCAACACTAGCAGAAGCAACACCAGTGTCAGCAACGCCAGCAACAGCTGCAGCAGTAACAGCAGCAGCAACAGCACCAGCAACAGCAGCAGCAGTAACATCAGCTGCAACAGCAGCAGTATCAGTAGCAGCAGCAGCAACAGCAGCAGCAAGAGCAGCAGCACCAGCACCAGCAGCAGTACCAGCAACACCACCAGCAGCAGCAACACCAGAAGCAACAGCAAGAGCAGCGCCAGCAGCAGCAGCACCAGTATCAGCAGCAGCAACAAGAGCAGTAGCAGCAATAGCTACAGCATCAGCAGGAGCAACAGCAGCAGTTGCACCAGCAGCAACAGCAGCAGCGGCACCAACACCAGCAGCAAGAGCAGCCACAGCACCAGCAGCAGCAACAGCAACAGCAGCAGCAACAGCAGCAGCAACAGCACCAGCAGCAGCAACAGCAACAGCAGCAGCAACAGCAGCAGGCAGCCACCGCAGCAACAGCAACAACACCAGCAACAGCACCAACACCAGCAACAATAACAACAGCACCAGCAACAACACCAGCAGCACCAGCAGCAGCAGAAGCAGCAACAGCAGTAGCACCAGCAACACCAGCAACAGCAGCAGCAACAGCAGCAGCAACAGCAGCAGCAACATCAGCACCAGCAGCAGCTGAAGCAGCAACAGCAGTAGCACCAGCAACACCAGCAACAGCAGCAGCAACAGCAGCAGCAACATCAGCACCAGCCACAGCAGCAACAGCAACAGCACCAGCAACAGCAGCAAAAGCAGCAGCTTCAACACCAGCAGCAGTAACACCAGCAGCAGCAACAGCAGCTGCACCAGTAACAGCAACAGCAACAGCAGCAGCAACAGCAGCAGCAACAACAGCAGCAGGAGCAGCAATATCAGCAGCAGCACTAGCACTAGAAACATCAGCAGCGGAAACAGCAGAAGCAGCAGCAAGAGCAGCAACAGCAGCAGCAGTACCAACAGCATGAGCAGCAGCAGCAGCCACCAGCAGCAGCACCAACTGCAGCAGCAAAGCAGCATCAGCAACTGCAGCAGCAACAGCATCAACAGCAACAGCAGCAGCAGCAACAACAGCAGCTGCAGCAACTACAACAGCAGCAGCAGCAACACTAGCAGCAGCAGCAGGAGCAGCAGCACCAGCAGCAGCAACAGCAGCAACACTAGCAGAAGCAACACCAGTGTCAGCAACGCCAGCAACAGCTGCAGCAGTAACAGCAGCAGCAACAGCACCAGCAACAGCAGCAGCAGTAACATCAGCTGCAACAGCAGCAGTATCAGTAGCAGCAGCAGCAGCAGCAGCAGCAAGAGCAGCAGCACCAGCACCAGCAGCAGTACCAGCAACACCACCAGCAGCAGCAACACCAGAAGCAACAGCAAGAGCAGCACCAGCAGCAGCAGCACCAGTATCAGCAGCAGCAACAGGAGCAGTAGCAGCAATAGCTACAGCATCAGCAGGAGCAACAGCAGCAGTTGCACCAGCAGCAACAGCAGCAGCGGCACCAACACCAGCAGCAAGAGCAGCCACAGCACCAGCAGCAGCAACAGCAACAGCAGCAGCAACAGCAGCAGCAACAGCACCAGCAGCAGCAACAGCAACAGCAGCAGCAACATCAGAACCAGCCACCGCAGCAACAGCAACAGCACCAGCAACAGCAGCAACAGCAGCAGCAACAACACCAGCAGCATTAACACCAGCAGCAGCAACAGCAGCTGCACCAGTAACAGCAACAGCAGCAGGAGCAGCAACAGCAGCAGCAGCAGGAGCAGCAACAGCAGCAGCAGCACTAGCAGTAGCAACATCAGCAGCAACAGCAGAAGCAGCAGCAACAGCAGCAACAGCAACAGCAGCAGCAGCAACAGCAGTACCAACAGCACCAACAGCAGCAACAGCAACAATAGCACCAGAAGCAACAACCGCAGCAGCAGCAGGTGCACCAGCAGCAGCAACACCAGCAGCAGCAGTAGCAGCAACAGCAGCAGCAGCAAAAGCAGTAGCAGCACCAGCAGCAACAGTTGTAGCAGCAGTACCACCAACAGCAGCAGCAACAGCGAGAGCAGCAGCACCAGCACCAGCAGCAGTACCAGCAACACCACCATCAGCAGCAACACCAGAAGCAACAGCAAGAGCAGCACCAGCAGCAGCAGCACCAGCAGCAGCAGCAGCAACAGCACCAGCAGCAGCAGCAGAAACAGGAGCACTAGCAGCAATAGCTACAGCAACAGCGGGAGCAACAGTAGAAGTTGCACCAGCAGCAACAGCAGCGCCAGCACCAGCAGCAACACCAACAGCACCAGCAGCAGAGGCAGCAACAGCAGCAGCAACAGCAGCTGCACCACTAACAGCAACAGCAGCAGCAACAGCAGCTGCAGCAACAGCAGCAGGAGCAGCAACAGCAGCAGCAGCACTAGCAGTAGCAACATCAGCAGCAGCAACAGCAGCAACAGCAACAGAAGCAGCAGCAACAGCAGCAACAGCAGCAGCAGCACAAGCAGTAGCAACATCAGCAGCAGCAGCAACAGCAACAGAAGCAGCAGCAACAGCAGCAGCAGCACAAGCAGTAGCAACATCAGCAGCACCAACACCAGCAACAACACCAGCAGCAACAGCAGCAGTATCAGTAGCAGCAGCATCAGTACCAGCAGCAACACTAGCAGCACCATCAGCAGAAGCAGCAACAGCAGCAACACCAGCAACGCCAGCAACAGCAGCACCAACAGCAGCAGCAACAACACCAGCATCAGCAACACCAGCAGCAGCAGTAGCAGCAACAGCAGCAGCAGCACTAGCAGCAGCAACACCAGCAGCAGCAACACCAGCAGCAGCAACAGAAGCAGCAGCAACAGCAGCAACAGCAGCAGCAGCAGAAGCAGCAAAAGCAGCAGCAGCAGCACCAACAGCACCAGCAGCAGCAACACCAACGCCAGCAACAACAGCAACAGCGGCAACAGCAACAGCAGCAACAGCAGCAGTATCAGTAGCAGCAGCACCAGCACCAGCAGCAACACTAGCAGCACCAGTAGCAGAAGCAGCAACAGCAGCAACACCAGCAATGCCAGCAACAGCAGCAGCAACAACACCAGCAGCAGCAACACCAGCAGCAGCACCAACTGCACCAGCAGCCGTAGCATCAGCATCAGAAGCAGCAACAGCAACAGCACCAACAGCACCAGAAGCAACAACAGCAGCAGCAGCAGCAATACCAGCAGCAACAGCAGCAACAACAGCAGCTGCAACAGCAGTAGCAGCACCAGCAGCAACAGCAGTAGCAGCAGTACCAGCAACAGCAGCAACTACAGCAGCAGCACCAGCAGGAACAGCAGCAGCACTAGCACCAGCAACAGCAGCAGCAACAGCAAGAGAGCAGCACCAGCACCAGCAGGAGCAACACCACCAGCAGCATCACCAGTAGCAACAGCAGCAGCAGCAGCAGCAGCTGCACCAGCTGCAGCAGCAGCAACAGGTGCAGTAGCAGCAATAGCTACAGCAACAGCAGGAGCAATAGCACCAGCTGCAGCAGAAGCAGCAACAGCAGCAGCACCAGCACCAGCAGCAACACTAGCAGCACCAGCAGTAGAAGCAGCAACAGCAGCAACACCAGCAATGCCAGCAACAGCAGCAGCAACAGCAGCAGCAACAACACCAGCAGCAGCAACACCAGCAGCAGCAATAGCAGCAGCAGCACCAGCAGCAGCAACGCCAGCAGCAGCAGTAGCAGCAACAGCAGCAGCACTAGCAGCAGCAACACCAGCAGCAGCAACACCAGAAGCAGCAACAGAAGCAGCAGCAACAGCAGCAACAGCAACAGCAGCAGCAACACCAACGCGAGGAACAACAGCAACAGCACCAGCAGCAACAGCAGCAGTATCAGTAGCAGCAGCACCAGCACCAGCAGCAACACTAGCAGCGCCAGCAGCAGAAGCAGCAACAGCAGCAACACCAGCAATGCCATCAACAGCAGCAGCAACAACACCAGCAGCAGCAACAGCAGCAGCAGCAAAAGCAGCAGCAGCACCAACTGCACCAGCAGCTGCAGCATCAGCAACAGAAGCAGCAACAGCAACAGCACCAACAGCACCAGAAGCAACAACAGCAGCAGCAGCAACAATATCAGCAGCAACAGCAGCAACAACAGCAGCAGCAACAGCAGTAGCAGCACCAGCAGCAACAGCAGTAGCAGCAGTACCAGCAACAGCAGCAACTACAGCAGCAGCACCAGCAGGAACACCAGCAGCACTAGCACCAGCAACAGCAGCAGCAACAGCAAGAGAGCAGCACCAGCACCAGCAGGAGCAACACCACCAGCAGCATCACCAGTAGCAACAGCAGCAGCAGCACCAGCAGCTGCACCAGCAGCAGCAGCAGCAACAGGTGCAGTAGCAGCAATAGCTACAGCAACAGCAGGAGCAATAGCACCAGCAGCAGCAGAAGCAGCAACAGCAGCAGCACCAGCACCAACAGCAACACTAGCAGCACCAGCAGCAGAAGCAGCAACAGCAGCAACACCAGCAATGCCAGCAACAGCAGCAGCAACAGCAGCAGCAACAACACCAGCAGCAGCAACACCAGCAGCAGCAACAGCAGCAGCAGCACCAGCAGCAGCAACACCAGCAGCAGCAACAGCAGCAGCTGCACCAGCAGTAGCAGCAACAGGTGCAGTAGCAGCAATAGCTACAGCAACAGAAGGAGCAATAGCACCAGCAGCAACAGCAGCAGCAGCAGCAACAGCAAGAGCAGAAGCACCAGCACCAGCAGCAGCAACACCACCAGCAGCATCACCAGTAGCAACAGCAAGGGCAGCACCAGCAGCTGCACCAGCAGCAGCACCAACAGGCGCAGTAGCAGCAACACCACCAGCACCAGCAGAAGCAGCAACAGCAACAGCCTCAGCAACAGCAGCAACAACAATAGCCACAGCAGCAGCAGCCACAGCACGAGCAACATTAACAGCAGCAGCACCACCAACACCAGCAGCAGCAGCACCAACACCAGCAATAATAGCAACAGCACCAGCAGCAACACCAGCAGCACGAGCAGCAGCAAAAGCAGCAACAGCAGCAGCACCAGCAACACCAGCAACAGCAGCAGCAACAGCAGCAGCAACATCAGCACCAGCCACAGCAGCAACAGCAGCAGCAACAACGCCAGCAGCAGTAACACCAGCAGCAGCAACAGCAGCTGCACCAGTAACAGCAACAGCAGCAGCAACAGCAGCAGGAGCAGCAACAGCAGCAGCAGCACTAGCAGTAGTAACATGAGCAGCAGAAGCAGCAGCAACAGCAACAGCAACAGCAGCAACAGCAGCAGCAACAGCAGCAGAAGTACCAACAGCACCACCAGCAGCAGCAGCCACCAGCAGCAGCACCAACTGCAGCAGCAGCAACAGCAGTATCAGCAACAGCAGCAACAGCAAGAGCAGAAGCACCAGCACCAGCAGCAGCAACACCACCAGCAGCATCACCAGTAGCAACAGCAAGGGCAGCACCAGCAGCTGCACCAGCAGCAGCACCAACAGGTGCAGTAGCAGCAATAGCTACAGCATCAGCAGGAGCAATAGCACCAGCAGCAGCAGAAGCAGCAACAGCAGCAGCACCAGCACCAGTAACAGCAGCAGCAACAGCAACAGTAGCAGCACCAGAACCAGGCGCAGTAGCAGCAACACCACCAGCACCAGCAGAAGCAGCAACAGCAACAGCCTCAGCAACAGCAGCAACAACAATAGCCACAGCAGCAGCAGCCACAGCACGAGCAACATTAACAGCAGCAGCACCACCAACACCAGCAGCAGCAGCACCAACACCAGCAATAATAGCAACAGCACCAGCAGCAACACCAGCAGCACGAGCAGCAGCAAAAGCAGCAACAGCAGCAGCACCAGCAACACCAGCAACAGCAGCAGCAACAGCAGCAGCAACATCAGCACCAGCCACAGCAGCAACAGCAGCAGCAACAACGCCAGCAGCAGTAACACCAGCAGCAGCAACAGCAGCTGCACCAGTAACAGCAACAGCAGCAGCAACAGCAGCAGGAGCAGCAACAGCAGCAGCAGCACTAGCAGTAGTAACATGAGCAGCAGAAGCAGCAGCAACAGCAACAGCAACAGCAGCAACAGCAGCAGCAACAGCAGCAGAAGTACCAACAGCACCACCAGCAGCAGCAGCCACCAGCAGCAGCACCAACTGCAGCAGCAGCAACAGCAGTATCAGCAACAGCAGCAACAGCAAGAGCAGAAGCACCAGCACCAGCAGCAGCAACACCACCAGCAGCATCACCAGTAGCAACAGCAAGGGCAGCACCAGCAGCTGCACCAGCAGCAGCACCAACAGGTGCAGTAGCAGCAATAGCTACAGCATCAGCAGGAGCAATAGCACCAGCAGCAGCAGAAGCAGCAACAGCAGCAGCACCAGCACCAGTAACAGCAGCAGCAACAGCAACAGTAGCAGCACCAGAACCAGGCGCAGTAGCAGCAACACCACCAGCACCAGCAGAAGCAGCAACAGCAACAGCCTCAGCAACAGCAGCAACAACAATAGCCACAGCAGCAGCAGCCACAGCACGAGCAACATTAACAGCAGCAGCACCACCAACACCAGCAGCAGCAGCACCAACACCAGCAATAATAGCAACAGCACCAGCAGCAACACCAGCAGCACGAGCAGCAGCAAAAGCAGCAACAGCAGCAGCACCAGCAACACCAGCAACAGCAGCAGCAACAGCAGCAGCAACATCAGCACCAGCCACAGCAGCAACAGCAGCAGCAACAACGCCAGCAGCAGTAACACCAGCAGCAGCAACAGCAGCTGCACCAGTAACAGCAACAGCAGCAGCAACAGCAGCAGGAGCAGCAACAG
>NC_135892.1:12702896-12970396 GCF_964194155.1 Cetorhinus maximus
ACATAATGGGGGAAAGCAAAGGAATTTGCAAGAGAATATTGGGGTTGATTTTTATCCTCATCTGTTGGGCATGAACAGGGGATAGGAATGGCATCACAAGAAAATTCAGAATGCTGAATCTGCTGCCAACATTCAATCTGTTACCACCTTAGTGACGGCCCTTGAAGCACAGGTTTTAATGTGACATAAAGAAAGACAGACTTGAGACAAAGAGGGGAAAGTATAGCAGAGATGATCAAAAGCAAAGACTGGTGGTGGCTCTTGGCAGCAGCCCCACCCCACTCCCTGATGCAGGGTCCCTCGATCAGACATTGAGTACCTGACAATGAGAGACCCGCCCCAACCAGAGCCGGGTTTGCTTTTTTGGGTATCCCGTGTGGTGAGTCCACCTGCTGCTGGAAGCCCTTAAGTGGGCGTTAAGTGCTGCCCACCAGCCTTTTGGCTCTGGGCTTAAGTAGGGTCTCCACTCGCCACCCTCCCACCCGATTAAATGCCCCCCACCTCCAAACTCATCTAGGGAGAGGGCATTAATCCTACCCCAGGAGTGGGAACTTGCTGTGACCTTTCCATTTCCTAGCCCCAGGAATCCTGAAACTACTAAACTTCCCTTCTGAGAAAATGATTTTAGTCAAAAATAATGAAAAAAAGACTATTGTAAACTCCTGATGCTGTAAACCAGAATTAGGGAAGCTTGCAAACGGCAGAATATTGTTTTGTTTTGGTAGCGTTATGGACATGGCAGGCAGGGAAAGGCCCAAAGCATCATGACCAGTGGTGGCCGCTGACCGCCACCCCACCCCGCCCTTTACCCCCATGCTGTTCATCCACAACCACAGGATACCCTGGGAGCAAAAGGAACCCAGAGCCAACAACAACACCTTGCATTTGTATAGCACCTTTAACATGATGAAACGTCCTAAGGCACTTCACAGCAGCATTATCAAACGATATTTGACACTGAACGACTTTAGGAGATAGGTTGTTAATTGTATCAATTGAGGTTCAGTACTTACAGGCGGAGGGCATTGATTGGATGGTTACTTGAGCACATACAAAGAGACACTTACTGACACAGAAGTGGAGTCAGGAGATAGATACTTGTAATGTTTCAATCTGTGAATAAATCTATCCCAAGTAAAGGATTTGGATTCTTCCTTCACCAACTGGCTATTTGGAGTATAAAACAGGTGGACCAAAAATTTCCTCAAACGGAGCACCCCAAAGGAGGAGAGAGAGGGAAAGAGAGAGGGACAGGTGGTGAGATTTAGGGGAGGGGGGGATGTGGGGGGAATTCCAGGGCTTGGGGCCCAGGCAGCTGAAGACACAGCCATCAATGGTGGAGTGATTAAAATCAGGGATGCTCAAGAGGCCGGAATTGGAGGAGCGCAGAGATCTCAGAGGGTTTGGGGTCGGAGGAGATTATGGAGGTAAGTGGTGGTGGGGGGGTGGGTGGGTGGAATGAGGCCATGGAGGGATTTGAAAACAAGGCATCCAATATTCTGGAAAATTCTGACCCACTCATATTTGAATCCTATTCATTTTTCACTTGCTGAGCAAAAACGAAAGATCTCACTCTGAAGGGTTAAACCTGTGTGTATTCCAGGCAAAGGAAAGCATGAAATCAGGAAGCAGAAAGGACAGAATAGCAGCACTTAGCCTCCCACACATACACACTGATTCAAACAGCATCTAATCAACTGACATTAATATGCACTGGAGAATGAAACCAGAATAGAACTGTGGTCGACAGTTCAGATTGTCCCATTATAAGGAATACCGGCCTCTGGTTTTCTGTCAAGTCAAGATGCTTCATCAGTTAGTGAGCTATTAACAGTGGATTTGAATACAGAGGGATTGATTTTCAATTTGCATTTGGAAGCAGGTGTTGCTCTGCTGGCCTCCCTTTGCACAGAATCTTATTTGTTTAAAATACTTCACCGCCATCTCATCCCTTGCCGACATATTTAAATTAACTGGTGACAAGGTGTTCCTGTCAGAGCTTTAGCGTTAGTGGTATTGTGGGTGTGTGTGTGTGTGTGGGTGTGGGTTGGTGCCCACTATCACCAACAGGTCAAGTTGCTGCTTTCCCTCATTGCTCATTAATGGCCAGCGGCTCTCCTACTCAGACTGGTCCCACACCTCCCCAGATACATCAGTGAAGACTGGTTTTGGCCAAGACCAAGGAGTCTATCAGCTTCTCGTGCGCGCTGTGGGGCTGCCGTTGCCATATTCCGTGATATAGTTGGAGGATGACAATCTTTTCACAGCTAATTCCAATCCTGTCCACCAGCTCCCAGTATTTTAAATGTTACTTTAACAAAAATAAAATTAGATGCGCTGCAACGCTTTTTAATATCTGGGAGTAAGGGTCCATGGTTACAGCACAGAAGGAGGCTATTCAGCCCATAGAGCCCACGCCATTTGGAGCACAGCATCAGGTGAGTGACCTTTTCAAATCTACATAAATCAGTTGTAGCACAGCCAAATGAACATAAAACTTGCTTCACTCTGTACCATCAATATACATTGGGTATAACCCCACAAGAGCCACATTTATTGGACTATTAACAGCTCACAGCAGCTATTTTCATGACTTCTCTCGAGTATGATTGGTAATTTATGTAATATTTTGGGGGTCCATTTCACATTGTGGACCAGCATTTGCAATATCTCAGTTTAAACTCTTCAAACACATGACATGAGCCTGGACTCCTGAATTGAGTCGATAGTGCATTAGCTAAACTTGTGTGCACAATGCAGACCCGCTGTAAATCAGTTCTTGAACAATGCACACTGCTGTCAAACAATTCAATTGTCATTTTACATGTATAACGTCAAGCTTTGGAATTTCAAATGTGTGAAATAATCCTGGAGATGGTGAAAAGGCCAGTCACGCCCATGGAATAAACCTTTATACTGTTCAGTGATCGTGATAGCTCCCAGCAGAATTCTAGCCATTAAAATGAAGTCTGGGAAACTGAGGTGCAATTATACTTCAAATAATTTTCCAGATGTATAACCACTGTCAGATTGTATAATTCTTTTCAAATTGACAGAATGATTCCTAGGTAACCTCATACCAGGCCAACAGAATACACAAAACAGAAATCTGATTATTTTGCTTGTTTTGTTAAGTCTTCATTGTGCACATGAAGATTAATCTACAAAAAAGATCTATAGGAATTTGATAGATGACAGAATAAAAGCTTTACTTGGGCAAATAAATATTCCAAGGAAGAAGGCTAGAGGGTATTGTGAAAGGGAAATATATCAATGGTATATGGCCTCATCAAATGCAGCACAGCTTTCCTATGGCTCTCAGTCCCTGCTGCTGTTTATCAATGAGATTTATTTTTATATTTCACCAAATCTATTGAGCATATTTTCGCGAACCAGCCAGCATGCCAACATGTGGTAAATCCCCGCTGAGATTGTGCATCATCTCAGTGTGCACACTTACACATGCACACACGCACTCACCCATACACTCATTCACAAACACTCTCTCTTGTACACTCTCACACACTCTCTCACATATGCTCTCACACTCGCTCACCAAACTGGTTCCCTAAGCTGGGTAGGATGAGAAGGCAGATCAGGGCAAGTAAGACACCTCCCTAAGCCTGGGTGGGTATTGCTTGCTTCCTGGCAGAGTGACAGAAATGATCTCCGCTCCAGGTCCAGAATAAGGGGCTTAACCTGACAATTAGACCTAGGGTATTCAGGCTGATGTCAGAAAGCACTTTTTCACGCAAAAGATGGTGGGAACCTGGAACTATCTCCCCTAAAAAGCTTTTGCATTGGGGGGGGGTCAATTGAAAAACTACAATTGATAGGCTTTTGTAGAATATAATGTTCTAAAGGTTTACAGTATAAAGGCAGGTTGATGGGGTTGATATACAAATCAGCCTTGATCTAACCAAATGGCAGACCAGACTTCAGGGGCTGAATGGCCCTCACTTGTGCCTAGAAGAGAGGAGGGTTTTCAATATTTTTTTATTTGTTCATGGGATGTGGGCATCACTGACTGGGCCAGCATTTACTGCCCATCCCTAATTGCCCTTGAGAAGGTGGTGGTGAGCTGCCTTTTTGAACCGCTGCAGTCCATGTGGTGTAGGTACACCCACAGTGCTGTTAGGAAGAGAGTTCCAGGATTTTGACCCATCGACAGTGAAGGAATGGCGATATATCTCCAAGTCAGGATGGTGAGTGACTTGGAGAGGAACTTCCAGGTGGTGGAGTTCCCATGTACCTGCTGCCCTTGTCCTAGATGGTAGGAGTCATGGTTTTGGAAGGTGCTGCCTAAGGAACCTTGGTGAATTCCTTCAGTGCATCTTGTCAGTGGTGGAGGAAGTGAATGTTTGTGGATGTGGTGCCAATCAAGAGGGCTGCTTTGTCCTTGATGGTATTGAGCTTCTTGAGTGTTGTTGGAAGTTACACTCATTCAGGCAAGTGGGGAGTACTCCATCACACTCCTGACTTGTGCTTTGTAGATAGTGGACAGGCTTTGGGGAGTCAGGAGGTGAGTTACTCACTGCAGGATTCCTAGCCTTTGACCTGCTCTGTTAGCCATTGTATTAATATAGCTAATCCAGTTCAGTTTCTGGTCAATGGTAACCCCCAATATGTTGATAGAGGGAGATTCAATGATGGTAATGCCATTGAATGTCAAGGGGCGATGGTTAAGTTCACTCTTGTTGGAAATGATCATTGCCTGGCACTTGTGTGGCACGAATGTTACATGCCACTTGTCAGCCCAAGCCTGGATATTGTCCAGGTATTGCTGCATTTGGACAAAGTCTGCTTCAGTATTTGAGGTGCTGAACATTGTGCAATCATCAGTGAACATCCCCACTTCTGACCTTATGATGGAAGGAAGGTAATTGATGAAGCAGCTGAAGATGGCTAGGCCAAGGACACTACCCTGAGGAACTCCTGCAGTGATGTTCGGGGATTGAGATGACTGACTTCCAACAACGACAGCCATCTTCCTTTGTGCTAGGTATGACTCCAACCAGCTGAGAGGTTTTACCCTGATTCCCATTGACTCCAATTTTGCTAGGGCTCCTTGATGCCACACTCAGTCAAATGCAGCCTTGATGTCAAGGTCAGTCACTCTCACCTCACTCTTGAGTTCAGCTTTTTTGTCCACGGTTGGACTAAGGCTGTAATGAGGTCAGGATCCGAGTGACCCTGGTGGAGCCTAAACTGAGCATCAGCGAACAGGTTATTTCTGAGTAAGTGCCACCTAATAACACTTTACTGATGATGGAGAGTAGACTGATAGGGCGGTAATTGGCCGGGTTGGATTTGTCCTGCTTTTTGTGTACAGGATATAGCTGGGCAATTTTCCACATGTCCGGGTAGATGCCAGTGTTGTGGCTGTACTGGAACAGCTTGGCTAGGGACAGCAAGCTCTGGTGTGCAAGTCTTCAGCACTATTACCAGAATATTGTCAGGACCCATAGCCTTTGCAGTATCCAGTGCCTTCAGCTGTTTCTTGATATCATGTGGAGTGAATTGAATTGGCTGAAGACTGGCGTCTATGATGCTGGGGACCTCCGGAGGAGGCCAAGATGGATCATCCACTCGGCACTTCTGACTGAAGATTGTAGCAAATGCTTCAGCCTTATCTTTTTGCACTGATGTGCTGGGCTCCCCCATCATTGAGGATGGGGATATTTGTGGAGCCTCCTCCTCCAGTGAGTTGTTTAATTGTCCACCACCATTCACGACTGGGTGTGGCAGGACTGCAGAACTGATCTGATCCATTGGCTGTAAGAACATAACTTACCAGGGGAGAAAAAACAAACTATACATTTTTACCGACAGCTATTTAAACAATTAAATAGGTTTTTTTTAAATCAGTGAAAACGAAGGGTTTAACTTCTCCAGTGTTGCTGGGTTATTCGTATACCTAAACCAACAGCATCCACTTTAATTAGATATAAATCTGAGCAACAGCGCCTGGCATTGAACAGGAGAGAGCTTCTGCTGCACTGTAGATATTTACACAACTGCCTAGAACTGCTTTCAACCTTGGTTGCCTTTGTCTAACATTGAAAAGCCAGCTTGGATTTGACTTTTGAGGATTGTCCATAGAAGCATAGAAAAGTTATGGTGCAGCGAGAGGCGATTCAGCCCATCATGACTGTGCCGGCCAGAAAAAGATGAAAAAGAAACTAGCCCCTCATTTTAATCTCACTTTCCAGTACCTGGTCCATAGCCTTCCAGGTTGTCGCTCTGTCCCTCACAGTCAAGGTGGTAGTCGTTGTGAAACTCTGGCCTCACAATTCCGCAAGGACAACTCCTGGGGGAGGAATTTTAGATCAGCATGCGGGTGCAATCGACGGGCCCAGGAGTGGTTGAGGAACAGACTGCCGCCTGCGATGGACCCCCGACCGCGATTTCACGCTGGCTGACCGTTAATTAATCAGCGCTGCCTGGGTTAGGGGCGGGAAGGGGTGCGAGCGCTGAAGTCAGCATAGGCACAGGGGCGGGTGAGCGCTCACAGAGAGCTCTCTGAAGGCAGAGAGCTGCCTCAGGGAACTGAAGACTTCAAAAGTGCTGAATAAAGATTTTTAAACCCAGAAATAAATGTTCACGCAACACAAGCAGTCACCTGAGCACAGGGATTATAAAAATTCTGTGCATAGGTTTTTTTTCATTTAATAACGGAACTCTGTGCATAGATTTTTTTCATTTAATAACGGAAACCTCATCCCGCCCTTGAATGAGGGTTTCCTGAAAAATTTGAAGGCTGCCCGGTCAACTCGCCCGCCCACCAACTATGACGTTAGGTGGGCCAGCGAAAAACCCCAGTTAATTGCGCCATTAGTGGGCTCACCGGCCCTTTTAATTGTTGGCGGACGCGCTTCTGAGTTTAGCGCATGCCCGCCGACCGAAATATCGCGCAAGCGCGCGATGACATCGGGACGTTCAGCTGACATCATCATGCGCTAATTTACGCTCGAGCATGTCGGGCGCCCGTGCCCGCACGCCAAGCGGAAATCCTCTGCCCCTGGCCCCAATTGGTACTGAACAAATATCAACAGGTGAGTCATGCATCTCAAGGCGAAAGAATAAACTGTCAATAATTATATTTTTGAAATGGAAAATCCAGCCTCCAATGGGTTTCAGCTTATCTCAGTGGGTCTTTCATCCCTTTCGACTCACACGATTCTGGGTTCAAGTCCCACTCCCAACCTGACACTCCAGTGTGATACTGAGGGAGTGCTGCACAGGTAGAGCTGCCTTCTTCTGGGCGAGGCATTAAACTAAACTTAATTCTATGACCCCAGTTACTGACCTCTATGCTAATGAAAATAAGCGCTTTCTATCCACTGTATTGAGCTCCCTCATAATTTTACACAGCAGAATTAAATCTCCCCTCAGCCTCTTCTGTACTCCAACCTATCCAATCCTTCCTCCTCACTCCAACCCTGGCAGCAAAGGTTCAACAGAACTATTTCAAAGGAGAGAAGGGAAGATATCTCTGGGGTCCATACCAATATTTACCTCTCAAGCAAGATCACAGAAACAGATTATCTGGGTCATTATCACATTGCTCTTTGTGGGAATATGCTGTGCGCAAATTGGCTGCCGCGTTTCCTACATTGCAATAGTAGCTACACTTCAAATGTGCTTCATTAGCTGTAAAACACCTTGGGTTTTCCTGCAGTCTTGAAAGGCGCTATATAAATGCAAGCCTTTCTTTGTTTCTTTACTTTTTGCATGGCGCCAACTTGCTGAACTATCCCTCCAAACAACACTAAAACGTTAATTTATATATTTCTCTGGCAACCCACGGACTGTTTCCTGATTAACAGGGTGAGGATCTTTTAACAGTAAATGAAGGGTTTGCTGTTTTTATCTGCAATTACTGACCCACTGGTGAAATTGTAGGAATGAGCAGCTTTGAAACACACACTCTTTGAGAATGTTAGCAGGTTTTTAATTATGGAGGAAATCAGACATTCTCCCATTTCTGGTTGAATAATGTAATAACTGAGCTGGCTGGCAGCCACTCATTCAGCTTGCCTCACTTTCTGAAAATCACTGTTGGCGATTCCATTGACACAATCGACTCTTGCAGTTCATTTTGTTTCATTAACAGCTTCGCATAAATGAAGCAAAAGAGAGCAGCATTTTTTTTAAACCAGGAAACAAAGGCACTTTGGAAAGGTTTATGGTGCAAAAAGAGGCCATTCAGCCCATCTTCTCTGAGTTCAGCTGAAAAAGAGCTATCCAGCCTAATCCCATGTTCCAGCTCTTCGTCCATGAGCCTGTAGGTTAAAGCACGTCAAGTGGTTTTTTTTTAAATGCAGTGAGGATTTCTGCCTCTCCCACACTTTCAGACAGTGAGATCCGAATCTCTACTACCCACTAGATGAAAAGAAATTATTCCTCAGTCTCCTATAATCTTTCTGCCAAATTACTTTAAATCTTTGCCCCCTGGCTATTAAACTCTCTGCTACGGAAATAGGTCTTTCCTATCCAAGTCTATGTAGGCCACTCATAATTTTATGCACCTCAATTAAATCTCCCCTCAGCCTCCTTGGTTCCAAAGAAAACATTCTCAGGCTATCCAATCTTTCCTCGTAGCTAAATTTCTCCTTTCCTGGCAACATGTCTAGTGGTGATGCATCATTGTGAGACAGACAGCAAATGGCTTGTGCACGTTGCAGATACCAATCCACCCCCGTCATTTCAAAGTCGCCAGGGGTGGGGTAGGGTTAAGAACGTCGGAACATTGGAGCCATTCGGCCCCTCGAGCCTGCTCCGCCATTTAACTGGGTCATGACTGATCTTCTACCTCAACTTCCCGCATTATCCCTCGATGTCATTGGTATCTAAAAATCTACCTACCTCTGTTTTGAACATGCTCAATGACTAAGCCTCCACAGCCCTCTGGGATAGAAGTTCCATAGGTTCACCACCCTCTGAGTGAAGAAGTTCCTCCTCATCTCAGTCCTAAATGGTCAGCTTCTTATTCTGAGACTGTGTCCCCTGGTTCTAGACACCCCCCTCCAGCTCGAGGAAACATCCTTCCTGTATCCACCCTGTTGAGCCCTGTAAGAATTTTGCACACTTCAGTGAGAACGTCTCTCATTCTTCTAAACTCTAGAGAATACAGGCCTCGTCTCCTCAATCTCTATATCCTTCCTTACGTAAGGAGACCAAAACTGTACACAATATTCCAGATGTGGTCTCACCAAGGCTCTATACAATTGCAGCAATATTTCTTGACCCCTGTACTCAAATCCTCTTGCAATAAAGGTCAACTTACCATTTGCCTTCCTAATTGCCTGCTGCACCTGTATTTTAGCTTTCAGTGACTTGTGAACAAAGACACCCAGTTCCTTTGGACCTCAACGCTTCCCAACCTCTACCAGTTTAAGAAATAGCATTTCTGCTTTTGTTACCAAAGTGGATAACTTCACATTGTTCCATATTATATTCCACCTGCCACATTCTTGCCCACTCACTTAGCCTGTCTAAGTCCCTTTGAAGCCTTTTTGCATCCTCCTCACAACTCACATTCCCACCTAATTTTGTGTCATCAGCAAATTTGGAAATATTACATTTGATCCCCACATCCAAATCACTAATGTAGATTGTGAAAAGCTGGGGTCCAAACACAAATCCTTGCGGTAACCCACTAGTCACATCATACCAACCTGAGAATGACCCGTTTATTCCTACTCTCTGTTTTCTGTCCGTTAACCAAAACTCAACCATTCTAGCATATTTCCCCCAATCCTATGAACTCTAATTTTGTTTACTAATCTTCTGTGTGAGACCTTATTGAGAGCCTTCTGAAAATCCAAATACACCACATCCACTGGCCCTCCCTTATCTATCCTAATAGTAACATCCTCAAAAAACTCCAACAGGCTTGTCAAACATGATTTCCCTTTCATAAATCCTTGTTGACTCTGCCCAATCTCACCATTATTTTCGAAATGCCCAGTAATTACATAACTTAGAATAGATTCTAGCATTTTCCTACTACTGATGTCAGGCTAATAGGTCTGTAGACCCCTGTTTGCTCTCTCCCTTGTTTCTTAAATAGTGGGGCTACATTTGCTACCTTCCAGTTTTCAGGAACCATTCAAGAGTCTTTAGAATTTTGAAAGACCATTCCCAATGCAAGCGCTACTGTCCCATTAATTTCTCCAGCACTTCTGTTTTACTAATAGTAACTCCTTTCAGACCCTCCATCTCACTAACCCCTTCACTCCCCAACATTTCGGGGAGGTTTCTTGTATCTTCCTCCATGAAAACAGGCACAAAGGCTGGGATTTTCCAGACCCCTCTTGGTGGGATCTGTCACGGGAGATTCGGCAGCCCAGCCAAAAGCCCGTTGACTTTCAGAAGGAGTGGACCATCCGGGAAGTAGGTGGGGCTGGAAAATCCCGCCCAAGGTATTTGGTTACTTTCCCTGCCATTTCCCTTATTACCCATTATAAATTCTCCATAAGTTCATCAGTTCCTGCCTGTAATGGGCCCACACTTGTCTTTGCTAACCTTTCCCTTTTCAGATGCCAATAAAAGCTGTTCCAGTCTGTTTTTATGTTCCTCGCTCATTTAATTTCACATTCTATTTTCTCTTCCTTTATCAATTTTTTATTCTCCCTTTTTAACTCGTCCTGAAGGCTGATGGCTCTGTAACTGGTTCAACAAATCTCGCCAGTGCAGTGGCTGGCTGTTTTCGGAGTTAATCCATTGCCACTTGGGGAGGTGGGGGACAGTGAACCGAATGGATGGGGCTTCACTACAAGAGACAAAAACCTTCATCACCACTGACTCCAGCCACACCCCTGCTGTTAGACACACCCTCAGCATGCCGTCAAAAACTCGTGTCTATATTGTACCTTTATTGTAGTAAAAGAGCCCGAGGCATTTCAACAACAACAACTTGAATTTGTAAAGCAGCTTTTAATGCAATGCAACATCTTAAGGTGCTTCACAGCAGCATTAGAAAACAGATCCTGACACTGAGGCACCTAAGGTGATATGAGGACAGGTTGCCAAAAGCTCAGTCAAAAGCGCCAGGTTTTAAGGAGTATTGTAAAAAAAGGAGAGACGGGTAGAGAGTTGGAGAGGTTTAGGGAGGGAATTCCCAAGCTTGGAGCCCAGGCAGCTGAAGGCCAATGGCGGATCGTTTAAAATCAGGAAAGTGCGTGCAGCCAAAACTGGGGGAGTGCAGGTATCTCAGAGGGTTCGAGAGTTGAAGGGTGCGACAGAATAGGGAGGGGTGAGGCCATGGAGGGATCTAAATACATGGGTGAGGATTTTAAAATGAAGGTGTTGCCAGACTAGTGATCCGAATGAGAGTAATTGCTATAAACAGGTGGGAAGTCAGCAAAGTCCTGCTTCATTTCGTCCAATCCATTATATGAGCCCTGAAGAAGGGTCATGCAGACTGGAAACGTTAACTCTCTTTCTCTCTCCACAGTTGCTGCCAGGCCTGCTGAGTTTTTCCAGCATTTTCTGTTTTTATTTGAGCCAAATGTGAAAGCGTGTTGCACAATGAAGGTTGAGGTGTCTGTAGAAGCGATGTAAACTGAGGATCTGTGCTGATGGGGACTCACTGTAGAGCCCCCAGGAAGTTGATAGGTGCTCCGCAGTGTCATGCAATGGTGAGAAGCCTTCCTGCACAGTTGCGTAGAGGGGGGTTGGTGGATTCCTGCACATTCCGACCTTGCAGGGCGTCTCAGCTAAATGGCTGCATTCGAGAATTTTGCTCAGGCAGCAATTTTCTTTTATAACAGGTCGTGTAGGGTCTGAAACCTGAAGGTGAGGAAAACACTGTGAATTAGCTCTCTCGCCAACTGATACTTGCTCCTCCAATGTCACTGCCCAAACCATCCCTCTTCACTCAGTGATCCCTGTGATCCCTCCTGTTCACTACATGAATCCCCTGGGATGGATGGACCAGCAGCTGTTGTTTGTAACAGCTGGATGATTCGCTATGGTGTGAGGTACTGGGTTCTTCAAGGTCACTGCAACTTCCAACCAAGACAAATGGGACATTTATGGGAACAGATGACGGGGAGTGTTTTCAGAAGGCTGGCTGCTGGATATGTTTTCAAGTAAGAGCTATAGGAATCGGAGCAACTCAAGGCTGTCCACCATTCAATAAGGTCATGGCTGATTTTCAATCTCAACTCCAGCTTCCTGCATATTCCCCAACTTCCTTAATTCCCTTAGCGCCCAAAAATCTATCAATCACAGTCTTGAATATACTCAATGTCGGAGCACCCTTAGCTCTCTGGGGTGGAGAAATCCAAAGATTCACACCCGTCTGAGTGAAGAGATTTCTCCTCACCTAGGCCAAAGCGGCCGACCCCTTATTCAGAGACTGTGGCTCCTGGTTCTAAACTCTCCATCCTTGAGAAACAACTTCTCAGTATCTACCCTGTCAAGCCCTTTGAGGAATTTGTACATTTCAATGAGCTCAGCTCTCATTCTGCGAAACTGCAGAATATAGGCTGATTCTACTCAGTCTCCACGCATAGGACAACCTTCTCATCCCAGGAATCAATTTGGTGAACATTCATTGCGCTTCCTCTAAGGCAAGTACACCCTTTTTTAGGTAGGTACATGGCACTTAACAGTGCTGACTCTCTGACAGTGCAGCACTCCCTCAGTACTGGCCCTCCGACAGTGCAGCACTCCCCCAGTACTGGGCCTCCGAAAGTACAGCACTCCCACAGTACTGACCCTCTGACAGTGCAGCACTCCCTCAGTACCAACCCTCCAACAGTGCAGCACTCCCTCAGTTCTGACCCTTGACAGTGCAGCATTCCTTCAGTACTGATTCTCTGACAGTGCAGCATTCCTTCAGTGTTGACCCTCGACAGTGCAGCACTCCTTCAGTACTGACCCTCTGACAGTGCAGCATTCGCTCAGTACCGACCCTCCAACAGTGCAGCACTCCCTCAGTACTGACCCTTGATAGTGCAGCACTCCTTCAGTACTGACTCTCTAACAGTGCAGCATTCCCTCAGTACTGACTCTCTAACAGTGCAGCATTCCCTCAATACTGACCCTCGACAGTGCAGCGCTCCCTCCATACTGACCCTCCAACAATACAGCACTCCCTCAATACTGACCCTCCAACACTGCAGCACTGCCTCAATACTGACCCTCCAACAATGCAGCACTGCCTCAATACTGACCCTCTGATAGTGGGGCACTTCCTCAGTACTGACCCTCCGACAGTGCGGCGCTTCCTCAGTACTGACCCTTCGGCACTGCAGTGCTCCCTCAGTGCTGGACTAACAACACAGGTTTCAAATCTCATGGTAAGTCATGAAATCAAATTCAATTAATTAGACGTTTGTGAGATGGCACCAAAAAATGGCCATGAAACCCAATTGCTTCCCAAATGACCTTCAGTGGAAGGAACCTGCCATCAGTTCAGTCCCACTGCCACTTTCCCTGAAAACTGAGGCGAAATACACGATTAGTTCTTCACCATTTCTTCATCCTCCATTTAAAAAATGTCTGTTTTTTAAACTCTGGGGAGGTTGTCTTTCTACCGCTATATCTCAATCCTGTCCGTAGCCATCTCCTGTAGTAGTTTCTCCGCTGGTCCGCCTGTAGTAGCTGTCAGACCCCAAAATCAAATCAATGGGCAGACCATTCACCTTTTAGCATCCCCCAACTTGCCCAAGGTCAAACCACCAGCTTCTTCAGCTTTGTCCCTGCAGGTGGACAAACCTCTAGGACAGTGACAGGAAAGTGGGGCTGGAGGGCTAGGAATATCCCGCACCATCTTCTTTTCCTGATTTTAATCTACTGCAGGGACAGGCCGTGCATGAGGAGCCCTTGACATCCCAGAACAATGCGTGAGACAACACAACATAAAGATTTTCCATACCCTCTTGCTAAACTTTCCACCCAATTAGAAGGTGTTTCCCAGACACTGACCCCAAGCAACTCAACCACATAAATACATCTTATACTTGCCTGAAACTGGGTTGAAGTGCAGAGCATTTTAATGCAATTCAGTATTGGTATCTATCCAAATATTGTTGGCATTGCTCTTCAGTCTAGTTCAAGTGTTCCTTGCTTGCAATGAATCCAAATTTCCCCTGACTCCCCAAAGCCTGTCCACCATTTACAAGTCACAAGTCAGGAGTGTGATGGAATACTCCCCACTTGTCTGGATGAGTCTCTCTTCTCTTCTCTTCTCTTCTCTTCTCTTCTCTTCTCTTCCCTTAGGCAGTCCCTCAGGATTGAGGATGACTTGCTTTGACTCCAGTTTGGTGGGTTCTGAGATGGTTCCTCAGTCCAATGCACAATCAGCAGGCTTTGCCACATGTGGGGCAGGTGGTGCTTGAAGGGTCAGGTAGATATTGGAGGTTTGTGCACTCTCCTCAACACCTCGTCTTGGCCCCTGCGTGCTCCTGATGATGTCTCTCAGTGTGTTCGGTGCCTTCTCGAATGAACCTTCTCCATTTTGATCGCTCACAGGCCAGGGTCTCCCATGACTCAGCGGGGGGTGCTTGACAACCTCAGCGATGCTCACTTGGATGAGTACAGCACCAACAACACTCAAGAAGCTCGACGTCATCCAGGACAAAGCAACCTGTATGACTGGCACCCCATCCACCACCTTAAACATTCTCTCCATCTACCACCGACACACAGTGGCATATGTGCACCATCTACAGGGGAGGGGTATGCACATGGCACTAATCACTGGGCCCATGCCTTCGGGAGGCCTGTGCTTGAGCATGCACTGCCCCCTCCCTCAAATGGCTGCCCCACACCTCAGTGTGGTCACACACAGGTGTGCTGTGGGTACTCTGTTCTGGGACAAAGTTCTGTAGTATAAGGGGTTATTGGAGCGAGAGCCTGAGTCTGCGCAGTCATTGGTTTTGATAGCCAGGGTGCATTCTGGGCGATGTATTCCACCCTTAGCCGCACTGTCGCCCTCCCCCACAGGTGCCAGCCCACTGAACGGCCATAGGAGTCAAGATTGCGGCGTGGGCCAGAAAGGTCAGGAGGAACGGCAGCAACAGTGAGACCCAGGGCAGCTACAGTGTTAGACAGGGCCGAGGGGGGGCACATCCCACCCACCCCCACAGCCGGCCTGAAACCCTCCTCAGGGAGAAAATCTCTAAACCACCTGGGCCAGGAGGTACTGAGTGAGTGAGTGAGGTACTGAGTGAGTGATCGAGTATGAGAGTGAGTGAGTACAAGAGTGTGAGAGGGCAAGAGGGCAAGAGAGTGAGAGTGCAAGAGTGAATGAGTGTGAGAGTGTGAGAGTGTGAGAGTGTGAGAGCGCGAGAATGCGTGTTAGAGTAAGTGTGGGTGAGAGTGAGTGTGTGTGAGAGTAGAGAGAAAAAGAGAGAGAGAAAACCTTGAGACTGGGAATGAGTCTGACACACACACACACACACAGATGCACACAGACACACACACAGACACACACACACAGACACACACACACACACAGATGCACACAGACACACACAGACACACACACAGACACACACAGACACACACACAGATGCACACACACAAACACACACACAGACTCACACACACACACACAGACACACAGACTCACACAGACACACACACACACACAAAGACACACAGGCTCACACACACACACAAACCACAGGCACACGCAGACACACACACAGACACACACATACACAGATTCACACACACAGACACAGAAACACACACAATTTCACACACAGACACACACACAGACTCACAGACACACACACACACACAAACACACAGGCACACACAGACACACACACACACAGGTGCACACACACTGACATACAAACACAAACACACACAATCACACACACACACGTGCAGCATACAGATGCTGCTCGGTGTGGGGGTACAGACACACATACACTATTCCCCCCACCTCCCCCCACCAACTGCCTTTTCTCCCTCTCCAGAAACCTGTCCACATACCGGGACAGGTGTAGAGGAAAACCCAGGCTGAGGCAACCCACTTCCAAACTTCACTTTCGTATGAATTCCACTGGGGCCAATTCGGAATGTGCACCACCAGTGGCGAATGCAAGATTGGGGTTAGTTAAACCCAACTCCTTAGCTCAGACCCAGTCCCTTCCCCTTTCCTGGTGACCAGGACCTGGGACCCAGTCTGTCTCCCTCTAGCTCTGCTTCTTACGCAAAAAGGCAAAAACGGTTTTATTAGTTAGCTCTGCTGCTTTTTTTAATAGTCATTTTTGTTCATTATTCTTTTTTTAAATTATTATTTTATTGCTTTGACATTATTGTTTATTATTTCTTCATGCCTTAACGTTTTTTTTGAAATTCATGTTTAATGCTGTGCCAAACCAGATCTCAGGCAGCTGTTGCTGAGTTTCTTGCTGAAGGGAAGTGAGACACTCACAGGAAGTCTGACTGCTTTTTGGAGGGCTGGAGAAAGGGGTTATTTTTGCTCCAATAGAAATGAGAAGTGTTGGAAATGCTCAGCAAATCTGGCGGCATCAGTGCAGAGAGAAACAGAGGTCAGTGACCTTTCGTCAGAGCTAGTGCAGATCGTGGGCCTGAAGCATTGACAATTGACTCTCTCCACAGATGCTACCTGGCCTGCTGAGTATCTCCAACATTTTCTGTTATATTTCAGGTTTCCAGCATCTGCAGTACTTTGCTCTCCTATTATATGCTCCATGATAAGCAATTGTAAATGTGGTTAGTTTCAATTTAAAATGAGAAAATATTTCTCACTCAACGCAAAGTGTAATTATTCTGTTAACAAAGTCCACTTCTGTGGGTAGAAATAACACATGATTGCAAGTGAATTGTTTGGTGCTAATTTACTGGAAGGTTTTGCCATTTTTAAACTTGGAAGTAAAACCAGGAGTCATACATCTATAGAATGGTCTCTGTTAGCTCAAGGTGTTCTCATTTGTACATGGGATTGTTGTTTGTGGTGCCTGTGAGGTTTCAGTCTTTTGGATGTTATGGTCTGGATATTGCTTAGAGCTAGGTTCAAAGGGATGGAGTTGGCTGCATAATATGAATGACAAAGCTGTGTGTAATTGTCTGACAAAGCTGTTGTTGTAAAGTGTATCCTACCGAAACCAGAGCTTTCAATGGGGCTTTATAAAAAGAGGCATAGAATACAAAAGCCAAGAAGTTTTGCTAAACCTATATGAAACAGCTCAACCTCACTGTGACTATGGTTCCCAATTCTGGATTCAGCAGCACCTTTCTAACCCGCGATCTCTACCACCTAGAAGGGCAAGTACGGGAGATACATGGGAACACCACCACCTGCAAGTTCCCCTCCAAGTCACTCACCATCCTGACTTGGAAATATATTGCCGTTCTTTCACTGTCGCTGAGTCAAAATCCTGGAACTCCCTCTCTATATCTGCAAGGTAGGTAACCTACCCCCTTCTATCTTCAGCTGTTTCATCAATGACGTTCCTTCCATCATAAGGTCAGAAGTGGGGATGTTCATTGATGATTGCACAATGTTCAGCACCATTCGTGACTCCTCAGGTACTGAAGCAGTCCATGTCCAAATGCAGCAAGACCTGGACAATATCCAGGCTTGGGCTGACAACTGGTTAGTAACATACGCACTACACAAGTGCCAGACAATGATCATCTTCAACCAGAGACAATCCAACTATCGCCCCTTGACATTCAATGGCATTACCATCACTGAATACCCCACTATTAATATCCTGGGGGTTACCATTGACCAGAAACTGAACTGGACAGTCACATAAATACTATGGCTACAAGAGCAGGTCAGAGGCTGGGAATCCTGAGGCAAGTAACTCGCCTCCTGACTTCCCAAAGCCTGTCCATCATCTACAATGCACAAGTCAGGAATGTGATGGAATACTCTCCACTTGCCTGGATGAGTGCAGCTCCCACAACACTCAAGAAGCTTGACACCGTCCAGGACAAAGCAGCCCTGCTTGATTGGCACCCTATCCACAAACATTCACTCCCTCCACTACCAATGCACAGTAGCAGCAGTGTGTACCATCTACAAGATGGACTGCAGGAATTCACCAAGGCTCCTTAGACAGCACCTTCCAAACCCACGACCACTATCAGCTAGAAGGATAAGGGCAGCAGAAAGATGGGAACACCACAGCCTGGAAGTCCCCCTCCAAGTCACTCACCATCCCAACTTGGAAATATATCGGCCGTTCCTTCACTGTCGCTGGGTCAAAATCCTGGAACTCCCTCCCTAACAGCACTGTGGGTGTACCTACACCACAGGGACTGCAGCGGTTCAAGAAGGCAGCTCACCCCCACCTTCTCAAGGGCAATTAGGGACGGGTAATAAACGCTGGCCGAGCCAGCGAAGCCCACATCCCATGAAAGAAGAAAACAAAGCAGCCGTTTGAATTCTAACTAAATAATTGCAAGCAATAAAAAAGAACGCATCCGATAAAAGATACTGAAAGTCTTTTTATTCTTATTCGAGTTACAGATGCTTTGTTCATTCTCTTCAGGATCTTGTATGGTTCTTATAAGTGATCACATATTAAGTGATAAACACAACCTGGCATTGTGAACAGCTTGCCCTGTGAGGATGCCGAGATACAGAGCTATGCACTGCTGCTGCCCTCTGGGCTGCCTAAGGGAATCTTTGATCCTGAAGACTTGACGAAAAACATTTTTTAAATAGGACCAGCCACAGGGCAGACTATAGGCCCGTTTATGCTACTAATTTTTAGCCGTTGGGCAATCTGAGTCCCAGCAGGAAGTGTCTTTGGAGTCTTTGAGCAGAATAAGTTAATGCTCAGACTGTTACACAAATTGTGCTGGAAAGCTAATCAATATCCTTTCATACTCACAATTAGAATTTAATCAAGCCTTTCCTCACACCTTCTCTCCGCTGATGAAGGACATTTTCTTTTCAAACTTCTCCATCCCATGTGTAGAACTGTTAATTCCACTTAAGTTAGTGCTCATAATAATAGCTTTAAATGAATAGGAACTGAATAGCATGTCTTATCGTCCATTTCTCGGCTGCATTCAATCCTCTCAACACAAGTACCATGATCTAAATTCCTGGACGCAATTTCCACATTTTTTAAAATATATTCATTCATGGGTTGTGGGCTTCACTGGCTAGAGCATTTATTGCCCATCCCTAGTTGCCCTTGAGAGGGTGGTGGTGAGCTGCCTTCTTGAGCCGCTGCAGTCCATGTGGTGTAGGTACACCCACAGTGCTGTTAGGGAGGGAGTTCCAGGATTTTGACCCAGTGACAGTGAAGGAACAGCGATATATTTCCAAGTCAGGATGGGGGTGAGTGACTTGGAGGGGAATTTCCAGGTGGTGGTATTCCCATCTCTCTGCTGCCCTTGTCCCTCTAGATGGCAGTGGTCATGGGTTTGGAAAGTGCTAAGGAGCCTCGATGAATTCCTGCAGTCTATCTTGTAGATGGTACACACTGTGCATTGGTGGTGGAGGGAGTGAACGTTTGTGGATATGGCACCAGTCAAGCGGGCTGCTTTGTCCTGGATGGTGTCAAACTTCTTGAGTGTTGTAGGAGCTGCACTCACCCAGCTAACTGGGGAGTATTCAATCACACTCCTGTCTTGTGCCTTGTAGATGGTGGACAGGCTTTGGAGAGTCAGGAGGTGAGTTACTCGCTGCAGGATTCCTAGCCTCTGACCTGTTCTTGTAGCCACAGTATTTATATGGCTAGTCCAGTTCAGTTTCTGGTCAATGGTAACCCCCAGGATGTTAATAATGGGGGATTCAGCGATGGTAATGCCATTGAAAATCAAGGGGCAATGATTAAATTCTATCCTGTTGGAGATGGTTATTGCCTGACACTTGTGTGGTGCAAATATCACTTGCCACTTGTCAGCCAAAGCATGGGTATTGTCCATGTCTTGCTGCATTTGGACAGGGACTGTTTCAGCATCTGAAGAGCCAGGAAAGGTGCTGAACATTGTGCAATCATCAGTGAACATCCCCAGTTCTGACCTTATGATGGAAGGAAGGTAATTGATGAAGCAGATGAAGATGGTTGGGCTGAAGACATTACCCTGAGGAACTCCTGCAGTGATGTCCTGGAGCTGAGATGACTGACTTCCAACAACGACAACCATCTTCCTTTGTGCTAGGTATGACTCCAACTATTGGAGAGCTTTCCTATTGACTCCAGTTTTGCTAGGGCTCCTTGATGCCACACTCGGTCAAATGCTGCCTTGATGTCAAGGGCAGTCACTCTCACCTCACCTGTGGAGTTTAACTCTTTTGTCCATGTTTGAACCAAGGCTGTAATGAGGTCAGGAGCTGAGCGGCCCTGACAGAACCCAAACTGGGTGTCAGTGAGCAGGTTATTGCTAAGCAAGTGCCACTTGATAGTACTGTTGATGACTCCTTCCATTAATTTACTGATGATCATGGTTAGACTGATGGAGTGGTACTTGGCTGGGTAGGATTTGTCCTGCTTTTTGTGTACAGTACATACCTGGGCAATTTTCTACATAGCCAGGTAGATGCCAGTGTTGTAGCTGTACTGGAACAACTTGGCTAGGGGTATGGCAAATTCAGGAACACAAATCTTCAGTACTATTGCCAGAATATTGTCAGGGCCCATAGTCTTTGCAGTATCCAGTGCCTTCAGCCATTTCTTGATATCATGTGGAGTGAATCAAATTGGCTGAAGACTGGTATCTGTGATGTTGGGGACCGTAGAGGAGGCCAAGATGGATCATCCACTCGTCACTTCTGGCTGAAGATTGTTGCAAGCGCTTTAGCCTTATCTTTTGCACTGATGTGCTAGGCTCCCCCATCATTGAGGATGGGGATATTTGTGGCACCTCCTCCTCCAGTGTGTTGTTTAATTGTCCACCACCATTCACGACTGGATGCGGCAGGACTGCAGAGCTTAGATCTGATCCGTTGGCTGTGGGATGGCTTAGCTCTGTCTATCAATTGCTGCTTATGCTGTTTGGCACACGAGTAGCTTCACCAGGTTGACATCTCATATTTAGGTATGCCTGGTGCTGTTCCTGGCATGCCCTCCTGCACTCTTCATTGAACCAGGGTTGATCCCCTGGCTTGATGGTAATGGTAGAGTGGGGGATATGCCAGGCCATGAGGTTACAGATTGTGTTCGAGTCCAATTCTGCTGCTGATGATGGTCCACAGCGCCTCATGGATGCCCAGTCTTGAGTTGTTAGATCTGTTTGAAATCTAACTCATTTAGCATGGTGGTAGTGTCACACAATACAATGAAGGGTATTCTCAATGTAAAGTGGGACTTCATCTCCACAACGACTGTGCGGTGGTCACTCCTATCGATACTGTCAGTGACAGATGCATCTGCAGCAGGCAGGTTGGTGAGGATGAGGTAATGTTTTTCCCTCTTCCCCTTGCAGACCCAGTCTAGCAGTTATGTCCTTTAGGACTCGACCAGCTCAGTCAGTAGTTGTGCTACTGAGCCACTCTTGGTGATGGACATTGAAGTCCCCCACCCAGAGTACATTCTGCTCCCTTGCCATCCTCAGTGCTGCCTCCATGTGGTGTTTAACATGGAGGAGCACTGATTCATCAGCTGAGGGAGGGTGATACGTGGTAATCAGCAGGAGGTTTCCTTGCCCATGTTTGACCTAATGCCATGAGACTTCATGGGTTCCACAACACCCTCCGGACTGTATACCACTGTGCCACCACAACCTCTGCTGGGCCTGTCCTGCTGGTGGAACAGGACATACCCAGGGATGGTGATGGTGGCGTCCGGGACATTATCTATCAGTTATGATTCCATGAGGATGACTAGATCAGGCTGTTGCTTGACTAGTCTGTGAGACATGCCGGGTAGTCCATCAGGTTTCATTCTTTTTTTCTGTTACTTTGCAGCAGTTTGATACAACTGAGCGGCTTGCTATGGAGTCACATGTAGGCCGGGAAAGGACAGCAGATTTCCCTTCCCTAATGGGCATTCATGAACAACAACAACGCTTTCATGTTTGTCATTAGACTTTTAATTCCAGATTTTTTTTTAATTCAAATTCCACCACCTGCCGTGATTTGAACCTGGGTCCCCAGAGCATTACCCTAGGCCTCTGGATTACTAGTCCAGTAACAATACCACTGCACCATCGCCTCCCCATGTGCATACTGGGAACTTAAATTAAAAGCAGGAAATGTTGGAAATATGCAGCAGATATGGAGGCATCTGTGGAGAGAGAAGTAAAGTTTCAGGCATTGATGAATTCTTGTGTGAATATTTTGATGCCCAAATTAAGTAAATTAGCACAAATGTTTGATCTTGCTATTATCCAGGTCACAGAAGTTGCTGAGAATGACAAGGCCATCAACCCGAAACGTTATCTCTGTTTTTCTCTCCACAGATGCTGTCAGACCTGCTGAGTATTTCCAGCATTTTCTGTTTCCATATCAGATTTCCAGCATCCGCAGTATTTTGCTTTTGCTAATTAGGACACAGCTGAAATAAACCTATTTCCTCCTGCCACATGGTCTAAAGTGCTCGTGTGTTAATGTGTCTTACTGCCCCGTTACCCTCCTGTGAAAATGCATGATACACATTGTCGACTGGCTAACCCAGCGCTCCATTCTCCATTGTGAGACAGCTGAACGTCAGTGTGTGCCCCTCAGAGTGGAGACGTTCATGTGCCTCCTTATGCTGGCCCTACAGGCACATATGTCACACAATAGTGGAATGATGAGGCACTGCCCCTGAACGAACTCCAATGTCCATGCAAGCTCCATCAATTCTGCTGCTACTTGACACTCCCTCAGCCTGCCCGCTGATCAATGAGTGCGTGTGGGAGCAGAATGCCTTAGGGAGCAGCCCTGCATTCCAGCTTTCTGAAACTAACCCCCCAGCACGGTGAAACAGAGTAAGAGGGGTGGCTGTACATTGGAGCTCAAAGGTGTCGATAACCCCAGTTAAAACATTCTTCGTCTACCATTTTAATTCTCCATCTTGCTCTCACACTGACCTTTCTGTCCTTGGCCTGTTGCACGATGCCAGCAAAGCTCAGCGTAATCTTGAGGAAAACACCTCATCTGTCGATTAGGCACTTTACAGCCTTCTGGGCTCAACATTGAGTTTAACGATTTCAGTCCGTAATCTCTGCCTTCATTTTGTTTCATTTTTCTTTGCGGGTTTGGTTCTAGTCTCACTTTTCTCTTATTTTTGCTTTCAGATAGCAGTTGTTTATCATTCTGCCATTTGCATCTCCTCTGGACACATCTTTTGTTTCTGTACTTGTCTCATTACCACTCCCTTTGGCCCTGCACCACCAACTCTTTGATCATTTAATTTCTTTTATTCCTTCCTCTCACAGACCTTTTGTTTCATTCTTTTTCCCACCCTCCCCCCTTTCTCTTGCTTAAAACCTATTGCATGTCCTAACGCTTTTTGTTCCAGTTCCGATGAGAGAGGTCATCGACCTGAAAGGTTTCCCTCTCCACGGACGCTGCCTGGCCTGCTGAGCATTTCCAGCATTTTCTGTTTTTATCTCATTCATCAGCAAAGCTGCGCTTGACTTAGGGCATCAATCACTGGAGAATAAGCTGCAGGTGACTCTGAAGTGGCCATGCTCTGCCTAGTGGCCCTACAATTGGATTAAGAACTCATGCATTACTGCATGAATACTGGTAATCAACTTCCTCAGAGGTGCCACTGGACTCCATGGCGAGATTGGCACACACTCAGATCCACGTATTATGATGAAGAGGGCTCTGCCACAATTCATATCCTAAAATTCCCCTTATTTTTAATAACTACTTATGCGATCTGGCTGGTCACTGGAAAATTATTTACTCCATGCTGGGGAGAAAATCCTTCTATTCCTCTCTCTCTCTCTGCTGACTTGATTTCCATACGCCGGATAAATCTCACCGCCTGCCATGCAAAATGTCACTTCAAAGGCATTATTCTAATGCAAACAAATTTGATTGCAAAGTGAGCAGAAGCCACACAACACAGGCCGATTCCTGCAGGGGTCCCTGAAAACAATTAGTGCTGAAGGTGAAAGGAGCTGTACTGTCTGCAAATGAGCTTTAAAGTCAGCAAAATGTGGTGTGTGTTTTTTTTTATCACTTTTGAAACTGAGAAGGTAAAGTTAAAAGCGCCGTAATCAAATGAAATTTACCGTGTTAGCATCATGCAACCATTTAACTTTTGACAAACCCTGATTCACGGCTTATAACTTAAGCCACACAGTCTGATCGGCCATTTTAATGAGTTAAAGGCAGCAACAAGCTTTTCTGTTCAACTCCAGGCTGATGTTTTAATATAAGGGGAGGTGGTGGCGTGGTGGTAATGTTGCTGCACCAGTATTCCAGAGGCCCAGGCTAATACTCCCACCATGGCTGTTGGTAGAATTTCAATTCAGTTAATAAATCTAGAATATAAAGCTAGTATCAGTAATAATGGCCACGAAAGCTATAATCAATTGTTGTAAAAAAACCTATCTGGTTTAATAATGCCCTTTAGAGAAGGCATTCTGCCATCCCACCCTTACCTGGTCTGGCCTATGTGCGCCACAACAATGTGGCTGACTCTCAATTGCCCTCTGAAATGGCCAAGTAAGCTATTCAGTTCAAGGTCAATTAGGGGTGGGTAACACACGTTGGCCTTGCCAGTGACACCCACATCCTGTGCAAAAAAACATCAAGGAAGGACTTGGATAGATAAAGTTGGAGAGGTCTTGTGGCATAGGGTAGCATCCCTGCCCCTGAATGAGAAGATCTGCGCTTCAAATCCCACTCCAGGACTTGATAGAAGGTGCGTTCATAACGTGGCCAAACAGTTAAGTACCAGCTTGCAAATCCTTCCAGCACATGCCAAGGACAGGCAGTGAGAATAGTTAGCCATGTGATGGAAAGAAATTGGAGCCTTTACCATCACTATCCATAACTCCAGACTGCAGCAAGCATGAGGAAGTGCATGTTATGTAACCACAGCCTGAGTGATCTGTAACACACCCCCACACATAAAGACGCACTCAGGCTCATTGGAGGCTGGGCCTTCCTTCCTCATGTGGCTTTTGGTGAGAGAAGTACCCAGGGAATGCTTAAAGAAAATGGGAGACGCCAAGACACAGGTTTCAGACTTTCCTGGCGAGCAGCTCCTGGCCCTGGGTTCAGCCATTGCAGGTGTCTCTGTGGAGACTCTGCTGCTTCACTATCACCTCTTCCTCACTCATGTTAGCTATGGTGCAGTCGGTAACACTGTCAGGGTTCGAGTCCCACCTCAGAGAGCTGAGCACAGAATCTGGCTGACGCCCCATACTGAAGGAGCGGTATCGAGATTTCACCATTTGGGGTGATCGCCCAGTAAGACCTGATTGACCTCCCTGTGGGCTTGAGGTAGGGGGGCAGGAACCCTCCTGATTGGGCATGCTGGGTAAGTTCCCCTGGCGTCTATTGCCCCCGCTGGGAGATTCCTCCCTGCCCCTGGGGCCTGCCTGATTAGCCCAGGTGAGCCTCCACCCCATTGTCGCTGGTCCTGAACCTCTTGCAGTCCCAGCAGTAGCCACCGCTCCCAGTGGCGCTCCTGAGATTGAAGAGCTGCCAGCCCTCTGATTGGCCAGCAGTTTTAGGAGGCGGGACATCCTCCCTCAGAGGGGCGGAAGCCACGGCTGCACAATTTAAAATTGAGTCGCGGCTACCAGGGCTGAACTTCCAGCTGGTGACTGGGACCACATTAAAACCCCGCCCTATTTCTCTAACCTCCTCCAGTCCTCATTATCCTCTGAGATACTCTTGTTTCTATTTATATGTTCTTATATTCCACTCCAATTCAGATCTCTTGAACATCGCTGATTTTAGTCGCCCTGCCATTGGTGAAAGTGCCTTCAGCTGCCTGGGCCCCTAAGCTCTGAAATCCCCTCACTAAAGCTCTCCGCCTCTCAACCTCGCTCTCCTCCTTTAAGCCAGTCCCTAAAAACATGCCCCTTTGACAGAGCTTTTGGTCAGCTGCCCTAATAGCTCCTTCAGTCATTCAGTGTCAATTTTTGTTTGATAATCGATCCTGTGAAGTGCCTCGGAATGTTTTACTACATTAAAGGTGCTATATAAATGCAAGTCGTTGTTGTTAACCCTAGGGCAAGGTGGCATTTTTTGCACCCCATCAATAACCCTGGTGTCCTTGGCCAATATTTACCCCTCTGTTCAGGTCACTAAAACAGATGACCTCATAATTGCTGGTTATAGGAGCTTGCTGTCTGCAAATTGGGCCTCTGAAAGAAGAGGTCCAATTTGCCTTTTCAGCATCCGGAATACTGTTAGGCTTCTTACCTAAAGAAGGGTATACCTGACTTAGGAGGGGTGCAATGAAGGCTCAGTCCTGTAATAAGAGGGTTGTTCTATGAGGACCGATCGAGTAGAATGGGCCCGTATTCTCTCATTAAAATACATAAAACTCTTAGAGGGCTTGACAGGGTCGATCGTGAGAAACTGTTTCACCTGGGTCTAGAACACAGGATCCTATTGTTAGATTAAGAGGGCAGCTACTTAGGACTGAGATGAGGGGAAATTTCTTCACACATGGGTTTGTGAATCTTTGCAGCCCTCTATCTCAGAGAGCTGTGGATGTTCAGTCGTTGAGCATGTTTAAAATTGGAATTGACACATTTCTGTACACTAAAGGAATCAAAGGATATGGGGACCGTGCTGACAGCTGAGTTGAGGTACAAGATCAGCCATGATCGAGCAGGCTGAAGGGGCTGAATGGCCTACTCCCGCTCCTATTTCTTAAACTCTGATGTTTCCATAACTTTTGTTAAATGTATTTGTTTCCTGTCATGTTGGAGATTGAATGCCCAACAAATTAACAAAGAAATTAAATGAGGAGAACGATGCAGATACTGTGAGCTGCACATGTATCCCACACGCATATCCCACAGGTAATCAGGAAATGGGGGCCGAGGCTGAACTCCTTCTCATCTTATACCTTTCTGCCCAATCTACATATTGTTAAAATTAGCAGTTAGCACTGTGCCAGCCAAAAGCAATTCCCTGGGAAACTGTCCATGTTAATTTTCTACCTTACAGGGAGCGATAATTAAGTCTACAGTGTACCATTGCTTTCTTCAGTTATTCATTTACTGCTAATAAATCTGTTCTGCCATTTATAGCCTAAACCATAGTCTAGTGAAATGTTTATTTTATGGTGCTCTGAAGTCAAAGAAGATCCTGTGATGCAGCATTGATATAATCAATAGCCTAAATGCAGTAACAAGGGTTTACTGTTCAAACCCCAAGCATGCGACAAACTACTTAAATATTGAGCAATTAAAGACGTATTCTAGCCTGTAGGAAACACTCAGCGAAGAGAGTGTCCTAAGGTACCGAACCTGTAGCAAATATCGAGAGTAAAACCATCAGAATGTAAAAGCTTGTGGTTGAATTTGTGTGGCTTAATGTTGTGGTCATACACACTGAGCACTGACAGAGTCAGGGATAAAGGCAAATGCATCTGTTGGCTTCACGTTTTTCTCTCCCTTCCTGTCCTGCACTTGGTGAGGGTAGGGCTCAGTGATCCTCTTATACTTTCCCCTAGAGACCACTCTTCAGGTTAGAGTTCAGACAGTGAGTGACCACAAGCTATTCACCCATAGAGGCGGCATCCCCAAGCCTCACCTCCCCATGCATATTCATGCATGGGATCTTTCAAGAGTTCAGAATGGTGCCCAGGAGAATAAGTGCTGGCCCAAAACACCAAGAGGTAGCTCATGAAAGAAGGAAGAAAAAAAAATACTTTGCATTTCTATAGCACCTTTCATGACTTCTGGCCATCCCGAATCTCTTCGCAGTCAATGGAATACTTTTGAATTGTACTCCCTGTTGTAATGGAGGAAATACAATCCCACACCAGAGACTTGAGCACAAAAAATTCCAGGCTGACACTCCAGCACAGCACTGCAGGAGTGCCATCTTTCAGATGAGACATTAAACAAACCTGCCCTCTCAGGTGGATGTAAAAGATTCCATGGCACTATTTTGGTGAACAATAGGGCAGTTCTTGTTTTTGTTACGCAAGTGAATGAAATTTATTTGGATTCTCTGCCCTAGAGACCTGTGAATGCTCAGTCATTGAATAGATTCAATACTGAGCTCGATAAATGATGGACACAAATGGAATCAAACGATATGAGGATTGGGTGGGATTGTGTTGAGGCAGAAGATCAGCCATGATCTTATATAATATTGGAGCAGGCTCAAAGGGGCTCCTCCAGCTCCTATATCTTATGCTCTTAACAACAGAGGTAATTTTTTCCAGGTACAGACAGCAATGTAACACAGCATGTAGCAGATAAGGGATAAGAAGAAACTTTTTTCAAGCACTCCTATAGACTTGCTTCTAGGTGTAAGACTGAAAAGCAAACACAATTAGCCCCAAATGGACTGGTCGCTTACAGTATTTTCACCAGAGAGGTGGTCTGCAGTGCAGAAGTTTGTAAGACGCTTTTTTAGGGCATCCTTGTATCGTTTGGACTGACCACCTTGATGTGGTTTGTTTTGAGAAAGTTCCCCATGGAAGAGCCACTTGGCGATTCCATAGTTATCCATGTGGAAGATATAGCTTGTCAATCTAAGTTGAATTTTCTGGAGAGTGGTCTCCATAAGACCATAAGACCATAAGACATAGGAGCAGAAATTAGGCCATTCAGCCCATCAAGTCTGCTCCGCCATTCAATCATGGCTGATAAGTTTCTCAACCCCATTCTCCCGCCTTCTCCCCATAACCTTTGATCCCCTTACCAATCAAGAGCCTATCTATCTCGGTCTCCATGCTGTTGAGCCCAGTATAATGAAGAACTTTGTTGTTTGTGATTTTGTCCTGCCATCAAATTCTCATGGCCCTATCAATATCCAGCATGTGAACATTTAGCAGGTGATTTCAACATTGGCCGATAGCATAAACGTGTCATATCAGATTGACTTTGACAGGGGCTGATCCAATCTTGCTCATTTTACACTTTAATGGAAATGACCTGCAACATATCCAGCCCATTAACTGGAGGCTGTCTCACTTGGAGCCCATACAAACCAGCAGTCCCCATCCATGTGCAGGATTAGTGTGGAGGCCAACCACAGTGGGTGCACACCTAGCTCTGCAATGCACTACAATTGCTTCATAACATGCCAAACTGAACAAGGACACACTGTTCACAACTTACAAGCTCTCCAATTTAATCTCAATACAATGTATTGTCAAAACTAAACATTCTAAATGAGACGAGCGAAAGAGTCGCCGATGAAACCTAAAGAGACCCAGGCCCCTCTCTGATATTTATAATTGGATTTTCTCACTTTCTTTTCCCCTCAGCTTGTTTCTCCTGCTTACTGCTTGTCAATGTTTTGACCAATTTCTGCTCCTCGCTGCTTCCAACTGGCATTTTGCACCAATTTCACCCAACAGCTTTTCTGCTTTCTCGCACTTTCACGGCTTTGTTCTGCTTTATTTGTTGCTTTGAATGTTTCATTGCACTCTAATTGCTGCTTCTCATTGCTTTCCTGCTGGCTATGCTTCTTCTATAAAACACTCACATTCAGAATGTCGGTGCGTTTCATTTCGAAAGCTGTTAAACTTAAAGCCCTGTGTTTCTACCCTGATACTGACACTGGTGGGGGGGGTGGGGTGGAATTAGCAATACTGTTCCACAATTTCGCGATTTCCTCCAGAGACAACATGGGCCATATTTCATGCAGTAATGTAGCTCGCAGGTTGGGCGGTTGAGATGGTGGTTGCTGTGTCTGTCTGGCCCTCACACTGGCACTGAATGAAGTGTGCAGTTTCCATTTAGCATTGGCTTCTCCACAGCTCTTCCCGTCTCACAGTCCATCGTCTCAATGCAGCTGCGTGTGTTGCTGGAGCCACTGCTAATAATTTTCATAATGTTACAGCAGGGGTGCAATGAGTTGAGATTAACCTATGAGCCATAATTGCTCATTTGCTAAATTGTTGCCGTGATTATTCTCTTTTTTTGGCAATTTTCCTGCTGTTTGGAGTCATTTTCAAATGGGGGAATGATGTTGCCTTGCAGGATTTTGACTGCGTGCATGAAGTAAATGATGATAATATGGTTTGCTAATGACTTGAATTACAATTACCAAAAGCCAACATGGTGGCTGACCAATTATCTGGGCACGTTTTTAAGCAGAAGTGTTTCTATAACTAATCGAATGCTACAATAATTATTCAATTTACGTGTCTCGGTTGATAATAAAGCTAATTCTGGGATAATCTGTTTGCTACAAAAACTTTGCTCTTCTCAGCAACATTCCCTTAATAGGAATCCACAATGAAATATCAACATGTGATGATTGGAACATCTCCCATATTAGTTTAATTACAGAAAATGGTTTTTAAACGGCAGTAGACTGTATTATCCTGATCTCAGTGTATCAAATCCTGGCAACAACTAAAACAGAAACACCAGTCTATTTTTAAAAGCAAAATGAATGCACTAAGTGGTAGAATTCCAAGGGCCTCCTTCGATCTTGTGCTGTAACTACAGCTGTTGCGATGAAGTGAAGGAGGGGGTGTCGAATGGCTCCTCTCTTCTCCCACTCCTCATTTGATCGCAACAGGTTTTCTTTTAAAGGATTTTTTTTCGCCAATTCAGTGTGTTTTTACCTGTTTACATGCGTTGACTATAAAAGATATGATCAGACAGGTTTTCTTGAATTCTAAACAAGAAGGAAGAGAGATTAGTTTTCAGTGTATTTAACCCAACCTCAGTAAATTAATAAAACCTCTCCAACTTTCATACACACACAAACACACACACACACAAATAGATTACAGAGTGGAAGGATAGATTAAGCAATTTTTTCAGTAAAGTTAACTGGGTATAGAGATCTTGAAGATATGGTGACTTGGCTGGCTTCTGGCGAAACCCAATGGTCCTGCTAGTTTGGGTGTCGAGGAGGTTTAAAGATGTAGACAGACAATTTATCTGTTCTTCTGAAGATACCAGCTGCGGGGTTGAGTTCTTTGTTTTTAAATCTCTGTCTGCAGCACATGGAGAGTCAAACAAACAACAGACAGGGTTTGAAACGTGAAGTTGGATGGAAGGAGAAAGAGCAGAAAGAACCTACTCCGGCTTTTGCTCCTTCAAGGTCCCAGTTGCTTGTCCTGTGTTGCAGAAAAAAACATTTGCTTAAAGATACAAAGGGTTGGCTTGTCACATGATCTTTTCTCTCCACTGCCCAATTACCCAAATATGGTCATGGCTGGTGTATTCCAGTTGTAACTTGATTAGATATAGGCTGGGAGTTCCTCTCTCAGCCACGGTCCCATTGCCCAAGTGATTATGTCAAATGGTTTGTCGCCACCCAGTTAAGTACCCAGGTGATTATCTGGATGCTTCACTAATGGGATAGGAGATGGCCCCCATTCATACTCCTCCAAAGCCTTTGTTCCTGGTTGTGGCTTTGCAGGCAGGTTGTCTCCATTTCAATAGATTTGGAATGTAGAAGTACAGTAATGCAAATATGCAGTCATCTTTGAACGTGATCCCAAAGCACTGGCATGTGGCATTCGTATTTTTTTTAAATCAATTAGGGGTTTCGGGAATAAATTCAAAAATCAGTTTTGATAGAAAGCATGGTTTCACAACAACAGCAGAAACCATTCCTTGGACTAAGGGTGTAAGTATGTTTAATCTGAAACAGCCTGGGTTCTAGTGTTAACAAACGCTAGACACAACATGGATTAACAATATAGTTATACACTTTTTGAAAGATTAAAGGTTAGCAAACCTGCGTGAAGATTGGCCAGCTATAGCTTAGCTAGAATACTTCCTGCATTGAAGTACATATCTGCATTTACGTTCACATGTGCAGTTACTCTGACACATGTATAAATCTACTCCAAATAGCAAATGAAGATTTTACTTCCAAGAATATCATGTAACAGCAACCTGCATTCATAGAGCACGTTTAATATGGCAAAACATTCCAAGGCACTTAACACGTGCAATTATCAGACCAGATTTGACATTGAGCTACACAAGGTGATATTAGAATAAGTGACCAAAAGCTTGGTCAATAACATACATTTTAAGAAGAATCTTAAAGGAGGGAAGAAAGGTAAAGAGGCAGAGAGGTTTAGGGGGGGTATTCCAGAGCTTAGGGCCCAGGCAGCTAAATGATGGAGCTATTAAAATTGGGGATGCTTGAGAGGCCAGAATTGGAGGAGTGTAGATACCTTTGAGGATTGTCAGGCAGAGAAGATTACAGAGGTAGACAGGGGTGAATCCATGGGGGGATTTGAAAACAAAGATGCGACTTTTTTTTAGATAAAGAGTTGTTTAACTTGGAGCTAATATATGTCAGCAAGCACAACATTGATGGATGAAGGAGACTAGGTCCATGTCAGGATACGGGCAGTAGAATTTTGGATGAGTTGGAGTTTACGGAGGGTGCAAAAAGGGGATTCTGGGCTGGAGAGCATTGGGATAATCGAGTCTGGAGAGAAAAGAGGCATGGCTGAGGATTTAAACAGCAGACGGGCTGCAGTAGGAGCAAAGGCGGGCAATGTTACAGAGGTGGAATTAGGCGGTCTTGGTGATGAAGAAAGTATGGAGTAACAGAGCTCAGCTTCAAGTAGAACACCAAGGTTCCAAACTGAATCAGACAGAAGGAGAGAGGGAGATGGAGTCCAGAGTTGTTGAAAGAAATTAACTTTGCCAAATATAAGCTGTGAATAATATTTAATGTGGTCAACCACAACAGAAAGCTCACTTGAATAATATCTGCAGCTAAACCAGTTCATCAAATGCTAACATACACAAATGTTCCAACCCCAAACTTCTAAATACCTCCGTGAGTCTCGTGGTTATCAATTATTCAGTTGCATGCTGATATGTATCGAATTAAACCCTTTGAAAACTTTTCAATTAATGATTCCTTCCAAAATGCAAGATTTTTACTGCAATCCACATACAGGTTAACTACCAATTACAAATTTTTTTAAATGTCAAAGAATGCGATCAAAGTGAAATCTTGATACTCATTAGGCCCCAAGATTTTTTTAAAAATTGAATGTTAGTCTCCTTTATATGCTTAAATAGAGCAATCTGAATAAACTCTGTACATGTTTTATCTCACAGTTAACCCCACTCGGAGTCCAGTGGCACCAGTTAAATCCTTTAGGTCAGTTGGGGATGGGGCTGTTAATTTTCACCTTACAAGACGTTTACAACTTCATGAAATCTCCATTTGTTTTCATTTTCTATACATCTCCCTAATAAAGCCAGTCTTGGCATATTAAAACTTAATTTAACAACAAACAGTTGGCGGCCTTTACGTTGCAGACTGATGTGGTAAAGCACATGTTGAGAGTAGCAGCTCTCGGGGAATGAGAGTTTTGGCAGCTTTCCATCTATAAGGAGATGCAACTGTGCCAGAAGCGAATTGTCATGTATCCGAAAGAGTAAACAGAGCTCCAAGGTGGAGCTGTTTACCAATAAAGTGATCTCTCCCCAGATGCTGGCACTACTGCAGCTAATTAAGAGAACAATTAAGACTAGGACTATTATTCAAGTACAGGGATAGCAGCCATTTTCCTCACTCTCTGATGCTGTTCATGCTCTCTGGGGGCCAAGCCATATTCACTCATTCAGAAAATGACAGGAAGAAGCTATTAAATAGCTGAAAGCCATAAAAATGCAATCATACTGTTCTCGAGTTTAGCAGCCCACCCGAGACTAGCGCCTGGCAACTTTTGAAACTCCCCGGCCCCGTGATTTCACACGCTTACAAATAAGAAGATGACTCAGAGATAGCTCAGACCAGAATTTAATTATGTGAGAAGGGTGCTGGGGATATTGTGAATGCTCCTTTTTAATTTTTTGTTATTTACCAATGAACGTCACAGACAGAGCCTAAGGTGCAATTGTCTCCGTTGGGTTTATTCATCACACAGCTTTTAGTGAATTAGCTAAAATATAATAACTCTGCATAGGACTACAGTGATAATGTAATTGTACATTTTAAAAATAGGCGCAAGGTTGAAGCTGTGTTGCAGTTACAGAGTGGGAAATATTTGCACGCCAAGTTATAGACGATTGGGAGACTGCTGAACATCTTTAGGTGAAGGTGAGTCCTGAGGGGTATCACTGAGAGTGTGCTATGATATGTGAAAAGAGGAGCTGCCAGTTTATTTATTAAGTGTGAGCGAATAGGTGTCTTTAAGTGAAGATGTCTGTTTACATTGGCAGTTTGTGTGAACGAAGGTAGAATTGGTAGAACAATTGACACTGATCGAGCGAAGTACATGTTTAGTGTAAGATATGATTACGCAAATAATTTAGAAGATTATTATCATATAGCCTAAAAAACCGATGGAATTTCCTAACTTTGTTTAAAGGTTTTAAAGCCTAAATCTAAACGAGTTAAGCTTCTGATAGGGGTGAAGAACACAAGTGGATTCCAGGCCTCTTTTCAAAGTAGTTTGCAATCAATCTGCACAGCTTTTTGAACAATTGTAGAAGGCACCATTTTTTAAAAATCAATTTATGATTGATATTGTCCCTGAAATATCAAAAATTAAAATCATTCGTTCGTGCTAGGGAAGGGATTTATTTTAACCCTAGTTTTCCTGGCCACTTTGGGGGCGGGAAGGTAAATAAACAAGGCAGCAGAGGTTCCACCTCCCCTCCCAAATGAAGTGCACCTGCCTCTGTGACTGAAAAGATTTAGCCCTGGACCCATTACTCGTCCCACTTACAGTGAATGTTGCACATAGTTTACTGATTGCATTTTACTTTGTGCTGGGTTTGACTTGATGTAAGCTGCTGGAAATAGGTGGTATAGTGGTATTGTCACTGGACCTAGTATTCCAGTAGACACTGGCGAATGCTCTGGGACCCTGGGTTCAAATCCCACCAATGGCAGATGGTGAAATTTGAATTTAACACAAATCTGGAATTATTGTCATAAAAACCCATCTGGTTCACTCATGTCCTTTAAAGAAGGAAATCTACCGTCCTTACCTGGTCTGGCCTACATGTGACTGCAGGCCTGCAGACCCCTAAAAAAATGCCCCCTGAACAAGGACAGTTAGGGATAAGCAATAAATGCTGGCCTAGCCAGTGATACCAACATCCCACGAACAATTAATAAAAAAAATTCTATCCCTTTAGAAATGAACTCCAGTGCTGGGTTTGCTTATTCATGGCCTCTTTGCTACTTTTGGTGACTTGTGAATCTGTATCCCTAGGTTCCTTGAATCTATTTAGACTTTTATTAATTTTGCCTTAATTTCTCACACCAACTTGCATCACCTCACATTTACCTAAATTAAAATTCATTTGCCATGTACACACCCATTCTACAAGTTTATTAACGTCTTCTTGTATTTTGTCGCAGTCTTGCTCAGAATTAAATAAACCCCCAGCATCCAAGCTTACTCTGGTAAGCTCCATCCACTGCATCTTAGAGGAGCCCTCCTCCCTTTGGCCATGTTGACTTATTCAACTGGGTCTATAACGTGAAAATGAGGGCAGCCAGCTGGGAGCCAACAAGATCAAGAAACTCAAGAGAAAATGGTTATTAATCACCTATAAAGCACCTGAAAATATCTTCCAGAGGAGCAGAATTGTTTTTGGGCCTTTATGAGTTCCTTTAGTATCTTTGTCAGAATTGGCAACGTGGTTAACTTGTAATGAGTGGAAATCAAACTACACAGAAATGTTACTATCCAACATTATCAGAGCTGCGATGTGAGTATTCACTCAGCTCCAGTATCACGCACTATGGTTAAACACAGCAAATATCACAGTCCTTCTCACATGTTGAACATCAGCTGCTCAGTTGGAGATGCCATGTTTTCCAATGTGACAGGGGCTCCTCAATACAGGGGAGACAAGACTCGCGATTCAAGAGCTGCCCGCAAGGTGTTCTCCAGGCGGACGTTTAGAATAAGCATGCCCTATGCGTGGTCCACATCTCCTGCCGTCTCAGGCGGGTGTTAAGATCTCAGGACATTATTTCGACGAAGAGCAGGGAAGTTATCCCCGGTGTCCTGGTCAATATTCACCCCTCAACCAACAATCACAAAAAAACAGATTACCTGGGTCATTATCACATTGCTGCTTGTGGGAGCTTGCTGTGTGCAAATTGGCAATTGCATTTCCTACCTCACAGCAGTGTCTGCACTTCAAAAATACTTCATTGGTCGCAAAGTGCTTTGGAACGCCCTGAGGCCATGAAAGACGCTATGGAAAAGCAAGTCTTTCTTTTCTTTTTTTTTGTTGTTGAAAGAAGTGTGACAGACATTTCGGGACAGCTGTGAATTGGCTGGGACACATTTCAGCACCCCTTCAGTGTCTCCGAGTCTCTGCAGGTGCCACTTTCTCACTCATGACAATGTCGCCTTCATTGGCTGAAAGCTGCCTTACTACCAACTGTATCTGGATACTTCAGGGTATAAATTAACGGGAGTCGCCCTTGTTTCTTTGGGGATCAAATGGGCACAAAGCATCCTAATTCAGCAGCGGAGCAAAGTTGGCCTTGTCTCTGCAGGCATTGGTCCCACTTCCAAGTTTATGGGGTACAGTTATAGGCATCCCAGTGGATGGCTCCAATAGGCATTAGATCCCCTTGACTGACCCCTATTCAATGAGACCCCCGACAAATGGGCCTTCAGGATTCTTCAGCAATTGCCTACCAAAGGTGAGATTTTGCAAATTGTTTTTTTAAAGCCAGGAGGAGCCAGGAGAGATAGTTCCGAAGGGCACCAATGGGCATGAACCTGGTACAACCGGCTTGATCATGACCTTTAGAGAGCACAAACAGGAGGGAGCTAAAGCAAATCCTCTTTTATATTGCAAAGAATAGAAATTCTGCATCATCTGAAACTGTCTGCCAGCTATGGAGATTAAGCTCCCAAACTTACCTCTGTGCCTGGGTGGGGCAGTGGTGGTGAACAAGTGTTTTGAGAGCCGCTGCGTATTTTTTTTGCATCATGAGATAAAGATAATAAAGAGAGCTGTTATTGCAACAATAATCTACCCCAGTTGAGCTGTACGCCACCAGGCTGAGTAACTTCACTGAGATGAATGCGCTCGCAGAGCAATTTGAATGATCATTAAAGAAAAGTTTGCTCATCTGAAGATAATTTGGTGATGCCAATAACACATTCAGGAAATCAATACTAGGCTGCAAAACAAACAATAAAATAAGACGCAAATCAACAAGAGGAACATCAATTTTGAATAATTTTTAAAAATCAAACCAACAGTACATTCTCTTGTGAAATGCCTAAGGTATTGCAAAGTTCCCGGTAAGTAAATTGTAGAATATTTCCCTCATTATCAATAATTTTCTGAGAGGCTTTTACTTGGCTGATACTTGCATGCTTGATGGCTTTGTGTTGTTGTTCCATTACAGGCAATCACTAACAGTCCTTCGTATTACCTCATTCCCAAAACTACATCAGGAAATGATTTCCAATAATATATCTGGTGCAAAATATAAAGATAGTCAAAAAAAAAATCAGTTTAACATGGAAAGAATGTTGAAATAAGCTCCATTTCACCATGCTTCATCCCCGGCCTGAAAGGCTATTGATAACAACAGTCTTTGTGATAAATCTGTCACTAAATGGCCTTCATTCGATTTTTTATTTATTTAATTCTTTCATGAGATGCTGGTGTCGTGACAGGGCCAGCCCCATTGCCCTTGAAATGGGTGGCATTTCGGAGTCAACCACGTACACTCCAGGACTGGCGCCACACGTAGGCCAGACCAGGTAAGGATGGCGGATTTCCTTCCCTAAAGGGCGTTGCTAAATCAGATGGATTTTTACAAGATCCGATGATAGTTTCATGGTCCCCATTACTGAGACTATCTTTCAACTCCAGATTTGTTAATTAACTGAATTTAAATACCATAAGCTGCCGTGGTGGGATTTGAGCCCAAGCCCCCGGAGCATTAGCCTGGGCCTCTCGATTACTAGCCCACTGCATCACTCTACTACAACACCACCTTCTGTCAGCTACAGAGGGATGCTAGCCTTTGAGCGACAGAAAATCATCTTCACCACCACTGCCCCACCCAGGCACAGAGGTAAGTCTGGAAGCTTAATCTCCATAGCTGGCAGACAGTTTTAAATGATGCAGAGTTTCTATTCTCTGCGTATAAAAGAGGATTTCTGGTGGCACTTGCTTTAGCTCCCTTTTGTTTGTGCGGTTATTGATTGCAAACATTTTGAAAATCAGTTGTGTAGTCCTAGCCCAGTTCACCTTCATCATTGCAATGAAATGATCAGGACTGAGACTGATAGATATTTTGGTTGGGTAAGTGCACGAAGGGATATGGAGCTGAGGATATCAGCCATGACCTAGCTTATTGGTAGAATAGGTACGAGGGGTTGATTGCACTTGTCCTGTTCCAATATTCCAATGCCAGCCTCCAGTTACATTGATAAAAAGGGCTGGCATGTGTATACGGGTATGTCAACATCTTCAAAATGTCACAAAGCAGTCTATAGCTAATTAATTGCTTTGAAAGTTTAGTCACTGCTGTTTTATAGACTAACATGACAGCCCACTTTGCACACAGCAAGGTCTCAAACAGTAATGGCCAATTAATGGTTTTAGTGATATTGAATGAGGGATGAATGTTGAACAGGACACAGGAAGAATTTTTCTATTCTGTTTCAAAAAGTGCAATGGGATCTTTTATTTCCATTGATAGGCAAGCTCACAGTTTAATAGAATAGTACATAGGATTACATAGGATTTACAGAACAGAAACAGACCATTCAACCCAATGAGTCCATGCTAGTGTTTAAGCTCCACTCGAGCCTCCTCTCATCTTTTCTCCTCTAAATCAACCTCTGTAACCCTCTATTCCCTTCTCCTTCAAATTCTTGTCTAGTTTCCTCTTAAGTGAATCTATGCTATTTGCTTCAACCGCTCCCTGTGGTAGCGAGTTCTCACCACTCTTTGGGTAAAGAGATTTCTTCGGAATTCCCAACTGGGTTTCTTGGTGAATGGGAGGGAGCTAGTGGGCACAGTCATGGATTTATGGGTGCAATAGCTGGTTCCTGCATTGTACATTGCATCTAATTCTATGTAGCATGTCATCTAAAAGACAGCACCTCTGGCAATGCAGCACTCACTCAGTATCGTACTGAAGTGTGATCAGCCTAGATAATGTGGGGTTTGAATCCACAACTTTTGGGCCTGAATTTTTCAGTCAGCGTGCGGGAGTGGGCGTGACACGCCGATGTGTAAAATGATGCGCGGTGACGTCGGGTGTGCATCCTGACGTCATCGCGATGTTTCGTTCAGCAGGCGTACGTGGGAGTCGGCTGCGCGCCCGCCAATATGTGAACGGCCTATTATGGCCCATTAAGGAAGTAATTAATGTAATTGTTAACGCTGCCCGTCCAAACTTAAGGTTGGCGGGGCAGGCAAAAGGGCCAAGCGGTTTTGAGGAAACCTCATCCACGAGCGGGATGAGGTTTCCTAAAACTTTTACTAATTAAATTTTTTAAATTTCCAAGATCTAAAAACATGTCCCATCTCATGTGACTGGGGACATGTTTAAGTAAATTTTTAACCAATTTATTTAATAATTTCAACAGCTCCATGACTCAGGGAGATTGAAGTGTTCCTCGTGCGCATGCGCGAAAGAGCGCTGGCCCCGACTCTCTCTACTCCCCCCCCTCCCCCCAACCCGCACAGGTAGCGCTAAGCGCTACCGCTCATGTCTTATGCTGGGCGGGCCTTAATTGGCCCGCTCGCGCAAAATGGCGGCACGGGGCCAATCGCGGGCGGCGACCAGCTCCACAACCGCCCCTGCCCACTCCCGCCAAGCCCGCCCGCCCACCAACTGAATTTTTCAGGCCTTGGACTCCAAGTTGTGAGGGAGAGAGATGTGTGACAAGCAGAGCACATGTACTGATGCTCATTGAGGACTGCCAAAACAATTAACAGGAAATAAAACATTCTTCAATGTTAGGAATGTCATTATTATCTTTCACTGCTTAATGCAAGACAACTGGGATACAGCCAGGACATTCCTGACAAGAGTAACAACAGTACATGATCGTTGCTACATCTTTTAACAATAAAATCCCAATTGGGTATGGATGTCAAAACAATGAGTTACCTCAGCAGCGATTGACCAATTTGACTAGTTTTAGAGCCCCTGTTGGGGGGTGGGATGGGGAAGGTGATCTCTCGGTGAGGGCAGCCCTTGGCACCAAAACGGGCCCTCCGTGGGGCACAGGATGCCCGATCGGGAGAGCCCCTCATTCCCACAGGGATCCTGCCAGGTTATGCCTGGTGTTCTCCCCATGAGACCTACAGCCACCCCATCAATGGTAAAATGGCAGCGGAGGCAGAATGAGGCCCTTGTGACCTCAACTTATCTAATCAAATTAAAAGGTTTGTTCCCAGGACTGGTGACGCACTCAGCCCCATTGGCCATGGAAGACTCTCTTCATACTCTTTTGGGCACCTGCGAAATTAACTGAATTAACCAAGTCGACAGCCCCTCAAAGGGACACTGTAACGAAAGGGTAAGGATTGAAAGGAAATTTAACAAGCTAAAGCAGAATGTCATTTTGGGGTCAATTATGCACTCCAGCTCCCGCGGTGCTCACTGGTTGTGGAAGCTTTGAGCGTGCCAGTGGTCAGCACATGCTCCCTCTCCAGGGACACCTGGCCACAAACGTAGCCGCAGAAGAGGGGCAGACAGCCGAGCCAGACAAGCCCCTTGGCCACCCGCTGCCTGGGCCTATTTATGGCCAACTTGGCCGGGCCCTGGAGCAAGCTTACGAGGAGGTCCTCCTCCCCACGTGAAGGCTCTCTCTGTACGCTTTTCCATATACCTGTAACTACTAGGCGGAATGCTCTTTCAGAGGGTCAATGCAGACTCGGATGGGCCGAATGGCCTCCTTCTGCACTGTAAAGATACTGTGATACTCTAATTTGGCAAATTAACAGGTGAACAGATCAAATTAAGTAAACAGGTCAAATCAAATTAAAGTGATATCCCCTTAAAGGGGAACAGCAACAAAGAATAAACATTTTCCAAGGAACCTTATTGAGCCAAATTAAAATTTCACTTTGGGGGCTGAGGAAGCGCTCCAGCCCCCATGGTGACTCAAGCGTAGGCTTTCTTTATATGTGCTTTAACTGCTTAATTAAACAATACCCTTCACCTGTCTCTTTAACAACATAAGTAACCTACCATTAAAAACCTTGATACTGGAAAGGGAGGACCCAGCCAGGAGGGCTGGCCTGGTCTGGCCTGGCCTGGTCTGGCCTGGCCTGGTCTGGTCTGGCCTGGCCTGGTCTGGTCTGGTCTGATCTGATCTGGTCTGATCTGGTCTGGTCTGGTCTGATCTGATCTGGTCTGATCTTGTCTGGCCTAGCCTGGCCTGGTCTGGTCTGGTCTGGGCTAGTCTGGGCTAGTCTGGGCTGGGCTGAGCTGGTCTGGTCAGGGCTGGGCTGGGCAGGTAGGGGTGGTGGTGGTGGTAGCAGCTGGAGATTTGTCGGGGGAGGCACAAGGCTTCCTTGGGGAATTTGGAAAAGAAAATACTTAAAGGTGACCTGATCAAGGTCTTTAAAAGTCTGATTGGATTGGGCAGGGTAGATGCGGAGACAAAGTTTCCACTTGTGGGAGAGTCCAAAATGAGGGAGCATAATTACAAGATAGTTACTAATAAATCCAAGAGAGAATTAAGGAGATATTTCTTTACTCAGGGAGCGGTTAGAATGTGGAACTCGGTACCACAGGCAGTGGTTGAGGTAAATCGCTTAGATACTTTCAGAAGGAAACTAGACGAGTCCATGAGAGAAAAGGGAATAGAAAGATTTGCTTAAAGTCTGAGATAAGGTAGGTGGGAGGAGACTGGTGTGGAGTAAACACCAGTACAAACTAGTTAGGCTGAATGGCCTGTTTCTGCACTGTGTATTCTACGTAATTCCCTGTAATTTGTGCCCTGTAATGCCACAAACCTAAATAAGTCTACTTCTTTAGTTGCTGCAACAGACATTAATCTGGTTGTTTTGAAATCATTTATTGTGGGGTAACTTTAAATGTCAATGAGGCATAAAACTGACAGCACTGAATCAGCTGCCCATTATACCACACGCTCGATCATCTTTTTCCATTGACGTCAACAGAAAGGACGATCAAGCAGGGTTGATGCAATAACATCAGGCCCTTGCCTAGACAGAAGTTGAATGCCACCCCTTATGTCTTGCTCAGCAACAAAATTGCCAAAAATGCGTTGTTGCCAATGCAACAAATGAGACCATAAACCAGCTCATATATGGGTGCACAGCTCCCATTTCAAGGACCTGGCGAAATTTCTTACAAAGCACTTTAAAATTAGCAATAACCCTTTAAATTTTGCTGACATTGGAAGCCCTACAAAGTAAGATGAGAGTGTCAGTGAAACGCGCAGTGCGATCCTTTAGACAGAGTCCCTTAAACAAACTGCATCGCCCATAATGTGGTACTGCACAGCTGAGAAATCTATATTAGTCAAAAAGCCAAGCCACTCAATTTCTTAACATCAAATAGTATTCATCAATAAGCCTGATGAAGCACAAAATAAGAAGTGATCTGCCAATGAATCCATCATGTGTCCTGACAGCAGATGATAAAGAAGTTTCATTCTTTGAAGGTAAATGAACCATCTATGACAAATAATGACCTGTCGGAAGAGTGTCTGCCTGGCTTCTGACTGCATTCCAAGCCAGAATAACCAATGATAAATTGTTGCCCTGTATGTCCTTCTGATCAGCTGGTCTCCTGACCCACACTGAGGTAATGGAGTGCGATGATGTCCTGCACATTTTATTTCATTTGAATGGGGTGCGCTTACTGCAAAACTCAAGTGATTAAAACCGATAATATTAGATTACACCACACTCTATGGGGCATTGTGCTTATTTTATGTCCACTTTGTAATTTTATTTTATTGTTAAAGAACACACATGTGCACACACACACGCACACAGATACACACACACACGCACACACCATCTTGTTGATTTCTCAGCCAGGTCACCACATGGGGGCTTGGCTAATCTTGAGGGGACACAAAAAAAAAACAACAGGCACATCATCTGTCTCTTCCCAAGCAAGTGCACATTATGTGGGCAGAGGCATGGAGCAGAAGTCAAGGACAGCTTTGTGTCCTGTCCAACTAACCTTCCAGTTTACAAAGCGATGCTCAGAGAGGCCCTTTGGGAAGCAATACATGAACTTCAGTGAAAAATTAACAGCGAAATATAAATATGAGCTGAAAAAACCATGGGCCAGGGTTTGTCGGCCCCACCGCAGTGTGTCTCCTCCCCGGCGGATGCGGCCAGCCGGTTAAACCTCCATTCAGCTCGGCGGGACCTGAATATCCAGCTGGCCGGGAGGGGCCATACATTCCTGGCCTTGGTGTGGAACTTTCAATGGCTGCTAGACTGCAGCAAATTAGGAACAGGAGTAGGCCATTCAGCCCCTCAGGCTTGCTCCACCATTCATGAAGGCCATAATTTGCACTTCAATCCTATTTATCCTGATGACAGCTAATCTGATCATGACTCGGGTATACAAACCAGGTTTATGCATCCTGTTCTCTCAATATAGCCCTTTAGGCCCCGGTACCACTCGGGTGAATCAGCTCTGCCCCCGCTCTAAGGTGCGTCGACCACACGGTCACTCCAAATACAGCCTAGCCAAGGCTCTGCACAGCAGAAGCACAACCTCCTCCCGTCTGTTTGCCAAACCTCCTTGAGATCAAGGCCCAACGTATCATTAGCCCTTTAGATTTTTTTTTTGGTATAGGAGGGTGTACAACTCACATAATTTTAAGCCAGGGTGGGGGATCAAATGCCAGGGCAGTGTCAACTCCGCAAAGTGGAAATTATTTGTATAGTTGCTTGTTCTTTTTACAGCATCAGGAGAGTTGGAGGGTTCTTAATAGAGCAACAATGTTTTAGCAGTAAAAAACCTACCTCGATATCACTCAGAGAAAAGTGAACTTTGCTCAGGCTTTGGGTTCGATCAGTGTTCATTTCAAGTGAAAATAAAATCAAGATACTCAACACGTGTTTCAGAATAAAACAGGGAGGTGCAGGAAATAAGCGATGATGGTGTGAAAGAACTTGATGCTCCGCTTACAGACCTATACATGGAATTTTAAATCTAAGTTCACTGAGCACCATTAAACATTGCAGCAGGAGCTTATTAATCACTCCTGCCCATCAGCTGTTATCCAGTGGGGGGGCAGAGGAGGGTGGTGGTAACAAGGATACTATTTATCAAAGCCTTTAGTTACACCTTGTAAAACTTGGAGCCAAACAGGGTAGTCACCCTGGCGTCATCCCCCATAAATCCAGCCTCAGGTGAGTAGTGGTGGAGGAGCCATAATCCAGGCCAGAATAGCTGGGAGTTTGTGTCAGCCTGGGCTCAGCCAGGACCCTACAGCGGGCCCGATGGGCCAGCTCTACCTTCTTATTCATTTAACCGGATGTGGGGCAACGCTGGCTCGGCCAACATTCATTGCGCATCCTGAATTGACCCTGAGACGTGGTGGTGAGCTGCCTTCTTGGCTGAGTGGCTTGCTTTCAGGGCACTAATCACATCTCACTGTGACCCTGGAAGTCATATATAGGCCAGACTGGGTAAGAACGTTAATGAACCAGATAGGTTTTTCACAACAATTCAGCAGCTCCATAGTGGCCATTGCTGAGACTATTACAGATTTATTTTAATTAACTTGATTATAAATTCTGCCAGTTGCCATGATGGCATTTGAACAGATTAACCCAGGGCTGGATAACAGGTGAACTAGTCACCAGCCGACAGAAACAGAAATCGCCTACTGGGCTCAGGTTTGACTTAAGGTCTGAGCTCCCAAAGATTGCAAATATTTTTGGCAAACCATGATGGGGAAAGGGGGGGTGGGGGGGGTGGATTAATAAGGGGATTCTGCAGTATCTTTCTGGGGGATGGATACCTCTGCCTCTGTACCACGGAGCAGGAACCCTCCAGCTAGTGGGCAGGATTTTACGCGTCAGTGAGTGGGGGCGGGGCCCGCTGGCCGACATGTAAAATGACGCACGGTGACATCAGGGGGAACTCCCAACGTCACCGGGCCCCATTTAAATGATCAGGTAGGCGGAGGGCGCAGCGAAATCAGCTGTGCGCCCGCCGATCTGTCAATGGCCAATTGAGGCCATTGACAGGATCATTTAAACAATTAAAAGACCTGCCCGTCCAACCTTAAGGTTGGTGGGCAGGCCAGGAGCCCCGGTGGCAACTAGAAAAAACATGAAACCTCAGCCACGGGCGGGATGAGGTTTCATGTAGGCTTTAAAAAATTTTAGTAAAGTGTTTATGAAACTTATGGACATGTCCCAACTCATGTGACATTGTCACATGAGGGGAAATGTCACATGAGGGGACAGGTTAGGGAAATTTTACTTTTCTATTTTCAGGTTTTTTACATGTAGAGCCGATCTCCCTGAGGCTGCACTTAGCCTCAGGGAGATGAGTGCGCTCCTTCATGCGCATGTGCGAAAGAGCGCACTCTCGATTTTGGGATTCCCCCCACCCGCACAGGGAGCGCATAGCGCTTCCCACCGGATGTCACGCTGGGTGGGCCTTAATTGGCCCGCCCACGTAAAACGGTGCCATGCCCCCGATTGGGGGCACTGATCGGAAGCACGCCTGTGCGCGCCCACCCTTCAACTTCACCCCCAACGGGGGGGAAATTCAGCCTGGTGTCTACAGGAGAGATACGTCACTTTAAGTATGGAACCCAACCCTGAGCCCACAGACTCTCACAGGGTCAGCAGATTTCAACCCCTGATTGACCTGCTAATGATGCGGACAGCTATGCTGACTCTGCCCCACGCTTTATGCACCTCAAATTCAAATACTCCTAGTATTGAATTCATCTCCATCACCTTGCCAACAATAACCATTCTATGGATTGAAATGTTCAGTTATCAGTGCACTTTAATCCTGTTGAAAATCATGAGAATGAAATATTCTCATCTATTGCACTGTCAGCAAGAAAACTTGAGGGAATGCTATGGGATGTGTTCTCACCAGGTGAGAAGGGGTGAACTGGCTCTCCTCTATTTAACCGCCTCAGTTGGTCACAGCAAATGTTTAAGTTTTTTTTTCATGAGGACACGCCTCTTCCGAATCCAAATGTTTTTAACTCTTCAAGCAATGAACAATAAGGAGCCAATCAAACAAGGTTTTCTTGAGTTAAAGAAAGAGAAAGTTTATTAACCACTAAATCTGAGGGAAAATATAATAAAAATGTGATGTCACACACACACACACACACACATAGACGAGTATTAGAAATAAGGGAAGTTAGAATCCAATAAAGAAAGATAAAAGAATATACGGTTAAGGATCCTTTGATTGTCCTTGAGGCATAGATTGTTAAACCAAGCGCCCGGTTTGGAATATGTATATGTGGTCAGATGTAGAAGATGTCATTATTACGAGATCTCGGTTTGCTGGGAGATTTCTAGTAAAGTTGGCATCTGAACTGGTTAATACACTTGTTCCAAAAGAGACAGACAGAGAGAGAGCGAGAGAAAGCACAGTGAGTGTGGTGGAGACAGGGTCAATCGGGTGGTTAGGATCTGGAATGCACTGCCTGAGAGTTTGGAGGGAGGCAAGATCACCCCAGTGGTTAGAGTCTGGAATGCACTGCCTGAGAATATGATGGACAGAGGGTCAGTCAAGTGGTTAGGATCTGGAATGAGCTGTCTGAGATTGTGGTGGAAGCAGGGTCAATCGAAGCTTTCAAAAGAGAATTAGATGATTATTTGAAGAGAAAAAAAATTGCAGGGCTCTAGGGAAAAGGTGGGGGAATGGGGCCATGTGAGTTTCTCTTGCTGAGAGCTGGCATGGGCACAATGGGCTGAATGGTCTCCTTTGATGCTGTAACCATTCTATAATTTCGAAGTGATCTTTGCTAATTAGGGAAAGCAGAGATGATTTGGGACTGGAGAGAATGCAGGTGAACCTGGACGAGCACGCAAGCAGAGCCCAGTGAGAAAGCAAGTTGGGTGTGTTGCAAAAACCAGTTCACCATCAGCCTGGCTTTACACTGCAGCCAAAGTCAAATTTCACTTCCAAATGTTGCAGGAAGGAAATCTCCAGTTAAAACAAATCCTGAAGAACTAAATGGTGTCAGCTGTACAAATGGAAAATGTCTACACTGTAGTGATTACCACAAAGGTGAGTTTTCTACCTTTTCTAATGAAAAAAATGTAGTTATATTTATTCAGTTATAACATTTGCAAAGAAAGACATGAGATATTATGCTTTAAAATCACAAGCAATCTGGGAACTGGCGAAAACACATCCGATATAATATAACTGAGCATTAAGACACGTTTTAGCACTTTCACTGAACCTTTGCACAGGAGGCTTAACCAATAACCCACAACAATTTCAAAGCAAGGCTTCCAGGGGATAAAATACTTCACAACCATCAAACTTCACTCAGGATAAAGATTTCATTTGCATTCTTCACACCTTCCTTCCAGATACAGATCTTAGGGGAGTGTGACTGCAAACCCTCGTTAATATTGGAATATTCCATTCTTTCAAAACCGTTATCATTTTACAACATCTAGTCAACTAATAAAATGTTGCCGAGTTTGGGGAGAGGTGTGACCCTCTGCCTGTCTTTTCACTGTATGTTAAAAGTTGGCTGTTCTCGGGAATAATTACTTTTCTGAAAAGCATCATTTCCTGTCCGCAGACAGGTTACAGCGCTGGGAGTGAAAACGTTTCATGGGTTATCTCCCCTGAAGTGAGTCTTTCTGTATATAGATATTTGCAGCACACGGTTATAATTTTTCTGCTATTACTTTGGTCAGATGCTATATATAAAAGTCTGGGGACAAGGGCTTTTCCTGAAGCTTTAACCTTTGGGATAATTCTTTTTACACGACTGATCTGAGCGCATAGTAAAATTCCTCTCAGAAAACTGCTTGATTCAGTGCAGTAAGTGTAAAATGGTAAACAATTTGATGAACAGAATGCTAAAACAATGATAAATAGCGTAACTAAATACAAGAAGTGGGTTGATTAACAACTCGGTGCGGTAAGCATGTGAATAACATAGGCTCTGGCCCCAAGAGGGCTTTCTGTTCCAGCTCTCATTTCGAGTCCTTGGTGCTGAAGTGGTTTGTTGGGTTCTTAGCTGGACTGTTGGACGGACTGTCGCTCGAAATGCGGGGAGAGGAACACTGGCCTGGAAACTGGAACCTCCTTAAATCTTAGCTGGTGATGAGGCACTGAGAATACTTAGCAAGAACTTCGGAGCTGGAAACATCCCAACGCAAGAAGCAAAAGGGAAAGGAACAAACAGGGAAATGAGCCGATTTGTCAAAATGAGGGCACTCCAGCACTGGAAGGAAATGGTAAAATCAATTTTGACCAAAGTATCCTGACAGAAATAATTGATAATAAATTGTGCTGTCAACAACCCCCTCTTTCATCCTTTCCCAGTTATTCAAGCCTTTTCAGCCGAAGCTCAAAAACCTTATGCAAGAATCCCAAAGCATGAAAAACCGAACAGGATACAGTGCCCCACAAAAAAAAGGAAATAGCACATCTCTCAGTTCCAAAACAGAGGAGCTTTGCATTTTATCAAACAACGGCTTTGAACAGCCAGCTATTAGGTCAATCGAAAACAGCCCAAACTGAAGGCAATCAAGTTAAACCATAGGATGGTCATATTTCTGCTTGTTTATGTAAAGAATTGTTTTGCTTTAATTTGGCAATTAGCAGCAGAACGTTTTAATTATCTGGCCAGTTTTTGTTCTGTGGAGTTCCACTAGAAAAAGGCTGTTCTGACATTGTGCCATCGTTTGTTACAGCACACGGGTGATCAAGAACTCTGGACGTTTCCAATGCTCCTCTTGCAACAATTAAACTTTGTATTAACACCTTTCCCAGTCCATTTCGTTTCTTTGATCCAAAAAGTAGAGCTGAGGCAACTTAAACAGGATTTTTCTTGGAATTATGAATTTCATTTCCATTCACGACAATCATGGCATTTGAAGGTGACAATTTTCTCCTGCCCATATAGCGGGCAGACAGTTAAAAGCCAGTCAGCTCCTCAATCACTTCGATCTCGGGTTTCCCACTGGACAGAGGTAAATGTATCACAGGCCAGAAGGAACTCCTTAGGTAAGTCTGAAGCCAGCAAGAGCACGATCCAAAGCTCAGACCATAAAAGGTTAAAATCCACCATAGCTGTGAATTACAGGGTTGTCTCATTTTGTGGAAATGCTGTATAATATCAAACTGAACTCTATGAAGTGTCTCCTATTTTCACTTCAATGCTCTGTGGCAGAATCAGAAAATCTTACAACACATCTGGAAGCCGTTGTGCTTCAGCTGTGACTCAATTGGTGGCACTCTCACTTCGGAGTCACAAGGCTGTGGGTTCAATTCCCTCTCCAGGGCTTGAGTACAAAAATCAAGGTTGACACTCCAGTGCAGTGTTGACAGAATGCTGCACTGTTTGAGGTGGCATCAGACGAGGCATTGGGTGGATGTAAAATCTGCTACGGCGCTACTTTGAAGAGAACAAAGGAGTTATTCCCGGTGTCCTGGCCTTACCCCTCAATCAACATCACAAAAAAGCAGATTATCGGGCCATTATCACTGTTCTGTTTGTGGGAGCTTGCTGTGCGCAAATTGACTGCTGCGTTTCCTACGTTACAACAATGACTACACTTCAAAAAGCTGTCAAACACTTTGAGGTGTCCAATGGTCATGAAAAGTGTTATATAAATGTCTTTCTTTCAGCCCGCCATGCCCCTAGCAGCTCTTTGAAAGACCTTTCCAATTTAGTTCCACTCTCCAGCTCCTCCCCATAACCTTACAGATGAATCCTCTTCAAGTATACGTCCAATTGCCTTTTAAAAGTTTCAGTGGAACCTGATTCTGCCATTCTTTCACATATTGTGCTGCAGGTCTGAACAAGTTCAGGATGAACGAATTTCGCCCCATTTCTCTTCCAGTTCTTTTGCCAATTATTTTAAACTATAACCTCTAGTTACCAAATCACTTGACAAAGGAAACCGTTTATCCCTACCTGCTCTATAAGACCCTCACGATGTTGAATACCTGTATAAATGTCTGAGTGCATTTGTATTTAAGTGGCAGAGATTTTCACAAAACGTGAATACTTTCTACATTTTACTTGTATTATTGTTTTTATTCTCTTTGCATTATTGACGAATGAGGTTCCTTTTCTAAAGCGCAGAAAGGGCAAGTTACACCTTAACAAGCATCCTCCATGTTTGATTCTGTAACCCCGATTAAGTTTTTAATCTATAAATTATTCTCCAGAGTAGCTACGCTTTGAGTTTCTTCCAGACAAGGAGAGAAAAATAACAATTATTTTCACTCTTGCGATGACATGCAATTATGCTACAGGCCACCACTACTCCATTATGAGCAATTCTGCTGTTAATGGTCTGAGTTGTAATAAGCTCTGGATCATCTACAAATTCAAAACTCAGGAATACACGTTCTAATGGCGCTTTGGAGAAATGTAATAACCTCAGACCCACTGCATTAGCAGAAGAGGGTGAGTTAAGTCCCTTCACTATTTCCACTCTTTCAGCAAGTGTCCAAATGAAGCACATCCTTCTGTTTAAAGCAGCTATTAATGCCAAATTTAAAAATATCAGCTGCATTATCCTAAGACAGGTGTTAAGTGATCCTCTGAATATATTGGCACAAACATGTTTTCACCTTTTTTCAGGAGATGTCTGTCTCCAGGTTTTTCACATAGTCTAGAAGCCTAAATGTGGCATATTAATTGTATTATCAATCAGAAACATATATAGTTTGGACACTAAATGAGCCTTTTTTATTACTTTAAGGAAAAAAACTTGCTTATTAAGCACATCCTAGGCTACCCATCTCCTTGGGAATCGATAAGCAGCTGAACATAATTGAAAATATTAAAAGAAATTGTCACCTTCTAATTCATAATTATGTTCCCTCCTTTAATTCTCTCTCTCATTCTCCTGAAAGCAGCAATTCATTCTGCAATATGATTCCATACCTGCCGTCAACTCTCTGGTGTTTGCACTGTGTGAAACCTGGATAGTGAGTTTCTTGAAGGCAGTTTGGCTGCTTTCAAACACAAGTCCTGACTAGCTTAGGCAGCAGGATAATAGTCAGGAAGAGTTGCTGAATTTTCTACACCCGCCTGCCACACCCCGTTCTCTACCCAGGGACTTTAAGGTCAACATTCCTATAATTGCCCCAGCTGAGACCCACTGACTCCACGGACTGTTGGTTGCAGCTGCAATCATTCTGTTCTACAAGGCTCAGTATCACACCATGCTATTCAGTTATCTGCTGAGACATTGAGGGATGCCTTCATGCTTTATGCTTTAATTAACTAAAACTATCTCCCTGAAGACACATCTGTAAGTGACACTATAGTTCTGTTTTTGCATGAAATCCCACAACAGTTCTACTAACTGTTCAATTCATAAGGTTAAGGGCTGATTTGATCTGAGTTTTCAAGAGATTATGGGGAACAGATAGGGTAGAGAGACAGAAACCATTCCCACTAGTTGAGGAGTCTAGGGCTAGGGACCATCGTCAAAAAAGTAGAGCCAGGCTTTCAGGAGTGAAATTAAGAAAGAATTCTACACACACAGGGTGTTAAAAGTTCTTCCACAAATGGCAGTGGATGTTTCGTCAATTTTAAAACTGAGATTGAACAGATTTTTTTAACCAAAGGGATAAAAGGAGATGGAGTAAAGGAGGGTATATGGAGTTAGGTCATGGATCAACCATGACCTCATTGATTGGCAGAACAGGTTTGAAGCTCTAAGTGACCCCCCTTCTGTTTGTATAATGCATTCTGCTCAATGGATAATGATAATATGGGAAGAGAAATTGCATCACCCACAATATCTTCTCAAGCACCCTTCTGCACTCATTTAAATGGGTTTATGTGGGAGAAGAATCATACTTTTTCCTGAGCGTATAATAGTGAATAACTGCCAATAAAACAGCTCAGGTTGAAGCATCAGTAGACAATGAGCCATGGACCGGTCTGTGGAAAGAGCACACATGAATGAATGAGTGAATAATGGTGCATGCAGGCAAGTTGCGTTAGACCTCAAAACTCCAGCCAGCACGCAAATGCTTCAAGCAGTCACACCTATTGATAATATAAGAGAGAACCTGTTGGATATGCCCTCAAGAGCAGTCACAGACAGCCAAACATATTTAGTTGTAATCTTGTCAAGTATATTTGGTGTCCCAAATAAAAACCTGAAATTTGTGAATTTAAAAGAAGTAAAGCATTGTTTATTAATTGTAGGGCCACTGTTAAGAGGGCACCTGGAAGCACAACGATTTTGAGATCGAGACGATACAGGCATTAAGTGCCCAGTAGCCTCCTCTGCGCTGTATCTGAAGCACCTGGGATGCAATTCACTGGCAGCCAGCATGAAACGCATGCCGAGAAAGGCTCAGCGCCGCCAGGGTGGGTGTGGGAAGAGGGCGGGTGCTGAGAGAAGGGGGTGGGGTGTGGGCTTGCGCTCCCTGAAGGCTGACAGCGGCTGTCGATCTGCCTTGGTGGGGGGCTACAGCGATTTAAAAACGAAATGAGCTCACTAAGCTGCTGCAGCCTGTGACAATACTGTAAATGCAAGCGCCTGGCAGCAGACTACATAACAGATTAAACGGCTTCATTTATTTTATTGATCCCGAGAAATTTCATCCCACCCTGGATGGAGCTTATAGTGAAAACGTGAAGGCCGCCTAGCCGATTGGCCAGTCCGCCAACCGTAAAAGTGGATGGGCCGTGTAAAATCTCTTACCTCCTTCATGGGCTTAATTGGATCTCCCACTCAATTGTCGGCAGGCGTGCTTCGGACTCCTGCGCACTCCCAGAATTCCAGGCCCGACGTCATTTCGCGCAGTTTTACGCGTGTTCGGGCCGGACGCACACCCAGCCTCGGAATGCAAGATTCAGGACCAACCTCTCTTCAGAACTGAAATATGAAGCAAGGTCGGGAAAGTCAGGATTGTTCCACAACAGCACCTCCCAAATCTGTGACCGCCACTGTCTAGAAGGACAAGGGCAGCAGACACATGGGAACACCACCACCTGCAAGTTCCCCTCCAAGTCACTCACCATCCTGACTTGGAAATATATCGCCCATTCCTTCACTGTCGCTGGGTCAAAATCCTGGAACTCCCTCCCTAACAGCACTGTGGGTGTACCTACACCACAGGGACTGCAGCGGCTCAAGAAGGCAGCTCACCCCCACCTTCTCAAGGGCAATTAGGGATGGGCAATAAGTGCATCCTTGCCAGTGACATCCACATAAATTGAATAGATAAACAAAATAAAATTCACTGTACTCTACATGGGTCCAATTTAGGAATGGAGTCAGATGAAGTTATAGCTGCATCACTAATTTCCACAGTTTTCATTTAATCGGAAAACATAAGAAACAATATGACAAAGCAAGAAATAAGAAAAGTTTCATTCAGGCCACCAAACTATTCCTTTCACGGGCTATATATTTCTCTCAAAGGTAATTGTGTTCACTGTAGGATATCTAAATTAATTTACAGCCTACATTATCAGACTTGATCTAGCTGCTTTCCATAGCTGTCAGGCAGCAACTTCATGTGGATTGTTTTGTTATTTTCCTCTTTATAATACTCAGTCCACCCCCTGGCCATACATTTACCCGCCCTTTACTAATCACAGCACTGACCGTTTTTACTAGGGGTTCATTCTACATGTTCAAAACTGGAAGCGGAGGGGAAATAGGAAATGATATCTGATCTGCTGGTTGATCAGTGATTGGAGAATAAGCGCGCCTGTTGTGACCAGGTGAGGAGTGCTGAGTTGACTCTTCTCTTTTCCCACTCCCCGGTTGGTTCAAGAAGAGGTTTGGATTTAAAAAGGGTGTGATATTGTCAATTCAGTGTGTACCTGGCTGTGGGCAATCTTGTACTAAATAAGCCAGACAGTTATTCTTCAGTTAAATACATGGGCGGGCTCGTTTTATTGCTAAAGCCTACCCAGGTGCAAATTAGCAGCTACTTCAAGTCAGTGTCCTTTGTTTAGCAAAAGTGTCTTTTTATATATCATGCATATGTTTTTTTTTAGTTATATATATATATATAAACGTACAAGAATATATGACCGGTGGTGAAATTGCAAATTAATATTCCACAAAGCATACCTTTGTAACACAGTGCTCACATCAGCTGCTGGCACAGTCCAGGTAGGGACCTTTTTGACAAGCCTCTACTTTCTTCTCCAGCCCCAGGTTTTCTAAGCAATGTTAGAAACATAGGGCTGAGCATTTCGCAGCCCGGACCCGCGTGTTTCACATGGGGAAGAGGGGGGGCCATGTAAAATGGGGTGGATGCCCATCTCACTACCTTCCTGCCACCCTCAAGCTCACCCCCTTAATGTGGGGGTGGGGGGAATGGCTGGCAACTCGCCAGCCATTTTTTGTACTGACCCTGCCCACGCCACATCAAACATTTGGTGTGGGCAGGAGGACGGGGGCAGGAAGCTCTGTTTTTTTACCAGGTGTTCAAAGGGAAGGGGGTCCGGGGGCGGGTCACTCTTTGTGGGCTGCCCTTTGCTGATCACGGGGTGCCCCCACTTAGATTGAACCTCCCCTTCCTTCCTACCCATTCCCTCCATTCAATCCAGCCCCTCCCTCCCTAGCCCGCATCGCCCCCGCCACCCCCACTGCCCCTCTCCCTAACCTACCCAAACCCTCCCAGCCCAAGTCCCCAGACTTACCTGCTCCAGGGATATCCAAGGCCTTGGGGTCCTTTCTTCTCCTGCAGTCCCGGGAGCTGCCACTGACCTCCTCCCACCCCCGGCATTGCCGGGACTGATGTTGCTGTGCCGGCCAATCAGATTGGCTGGCAGCTCCAGACTTCTGACCTCATTAGCCTGCCCCACAGCACTTTGTGGCTGCAGAGCGGGGCAGAGTGGAGCATGTCAGCATGGTTTCTGGGGTGGGGGAGATGCCGTCTGCACCCCTCCCCCATATTATTCAGCCCCTTGATGACAGAAAGACTAATGGCAAAGAAGGACACTATTCAATCTATCCTGTTGTATCTAGCCAAGGAAGATCTATCCAACCTTATCCACCTTCCAACTCTGGGTCTGAGGCCCTGTAGGTTACAGCACCTTGAGTGCTTATCCAAGTATTTTTTTTAATGCATTGAGGGTTTCTGCCTGTACCCACCCCTTCAGGCAGTGAGTTCCAGGCCCCCATCGCCCACTGGGTGACAGGTTCCTCCTCAGCTCCCTCTAGGCCTTCCAACAATTACTTTAAATTTTCCTCTTTATAATACTCAGTCCACCCCCTGGCCATACATTAACCCGTCCTTTACTATTCACAGCACTGACCGTTTTTACTGGGGGTTCATTCTACACGTTCAAAACTGGAAACAGAGGGGAAATAGGAAATGATATCTGATCTGCTAGTTGATCAGTGATTGAAGAATAAGCGCGCCTGTTGTGACCAGGTGAGGAGTGCTGAATTGACTCTTCTCTTTTCCCACTCCCCGGTTGGTTCAAGAAGAGGTTTGGATTTAAAAAGGATGCGATATCCTGGTTAGTGACCTCTCTGCTAATGGAAATAGGCCCTTAGATACTTTCTCGCTGCCTACTGCACCTCACCTCCAGTAAATTCTCCACAGGCGTGGAGGTAATCCACGGAGCAGACAGGAACTGTTCAACCCATGCCATCTTCACCCCAAAACCAAAACCACTGCAACCTCAGTCATAGGGCTCCAGTGTGCAGGTGACCCTTGTGTACACGATCACTCAGAAACTGAGCTCCAGGTCATTGTTGACCCCTTCTCTGAAGCATATGAGAAAATGGGCCTTTCAATAGACACCCAGGAAACTAAGCTCCTCTTCCAACTAGCTCCCACAGCACAACACCAACCCCTGTCGGTCAATTCAACGATCAGGTCCTGAAACGTGTGGACCAATTTCTGTATCTTGGGAGCCTCCTCTTGATGGAGGCAGGCATGGAAGATGAAGTTCATTTTTGCCTCCAATGTGGCAGCTCAGTGAACTGAGGAAAAGAGTATTTGAGAACCAAGGTCTCAAACCTGAGATTAAGGTCATGATTTACCAGGCAGCAGTGTTCCCTGTGCTGCTATGTGCTTCAAAGACTTGGACAACCTGCAGCAGGCACCTCAAAGCTCTGGAGAAGTGCCACCAGCAGAGCCTTTGCAAGATCCTCCAAATCCAATGATAAGAAGGGTGGTCCAACAGCAGCGTGCTCTTCCAAACCAACCTGCCCAGCATTGAGGCGCTAATCACCCAAAACCAGTTTTCGTTCATGTGCCAGACTCCAGGCTCCGGAAGTAGCTGCTCTACTCGGAACAGGGTCACGGCAGGAGAAGCCCTGGAGGACTGCGGAAACACTTTAGGGATGTCCTCAAAACACCCCTGAAGAGGTCAAACGTCTCTGCCGGATCATGGGAAACCCTGGCCTTGCGACCGACCAAAATGGAGAAGGTTCATTCAGGAAGGCACTGAACAAATCAAGGGACTTCACGGGAACATGCTGAGGCAAAGCTGCGGCATTGGAGAAAGTGCACGTACCCCCAAATACTTCATCTATCCAACCCTTCAAGGACCATCAGCCCGACACATGGCAGAGTCTGCAGATTGAGCACTGGGTTTATCAGCCACCTCAGAACCCAGGGAACCGGAGTGGATGAAGATCATCCACGATCCTGAGAGGTTTCTAAGATGACGAAGAATGGAAATGAGCCTTTCTATCCACGCCACCTAGGTCCCTCAATTTCATACGCTTCAATTAAATATTCTCTCAGCCTCCTCTGTTCCAAAGAAAACAACCCCAGCCTATCCAATCTTTCCTCATTGCTAAAATTCTCCATTCCTGCTTTCCTGTTTCTGATCACAGTCCCTTCTCAAGGTGCCTCAGTCTAAACATTGAGGATGGAACTAATTACCCGACGTTTGGCAAAGTTCCTGATTTCCTAGCAATGACGCCGCTAGATGATGTGTGAGGGTAGGACAGGCTGATCCATACTTTAATTTTCCATTTCCCATTCTCCTTGGGAAAATGTTCCACTGCCTCCCACAAATAATCTGGTTAGAAGTAAAGAGATATTCTTTCTCTCTAGGGCTGGTTCTATGAGTGCACCCAAAATGAGCAACTGGTAGTAAAGATAATATGCACCTTGTAGCACACACACTGCAAAAATGTCGAGGTGTAGACTAGACTTGCGCATCTTGCTGTAAATCGGCTGCTTTGTGCAGGAGTTATTATGATGGTAAGCACCCTTTTCATCGTCATTTTACATGCCTATTTTCTGTGGAGAAATGAAAGCAGCAGAATATAAAATCATTACACGTGCATTATCAAAAACTGGCGATTAATAATTGAAGGTATCACTTTTCTTCTCTGTCTGTGACTAGGGCACTTTCTTAGGCTTGTTAAACTGGGGTCAGGCAGGGTGATGATTCACAGGAGATCATAATTTATGGACAATTGAAGCTGCAGAAACATCCTTTAGAGGGAAAAGAGCAAATGCATAGCAACAATCCTTCTGGGGAATATTAATCCCCTGCTTTATGTAGTGCTAAGTGTACAATAGTAATCAGAACTTCTGCCTAAGCTGCTAATCATTGAGGGAAAAACTGTATAGAGAATTCATAATGGAATTAGCCTGAGGCAAACAAAGAAAGACAAAATTAAATCAGCCATCAAATTGCACCAAGGAATTTTAATTTACAGGTTAATGTAGGATTGTGTAACTAATCAACGCTAACATTTCAAATGAGCCTTTGAGTCTTTTTTAACGGTATCAGACCGACAAATGGGCTTCAACAGTTTTTGCACGTTCCTGAATCAAATTTGCAATATTTACAGAAAGGGAAATTGTGAATTGAATAAACTATTGTAAGTGATAATTACTCATATTGTGGGGTGCTTTACTTGGAAGTTCAGAAATTAGAATTAAAAGCATAGCTTCAATCAATGACCTATTAAAACGTCCAAAATTTGCAACACTTAATTAGAAAAAATGTTCAAAATGTCATTGTCTGAAAGAACTGATGAAGGCCACGGCCTCGCTGCACCTTGGCTGGTCTTCTGTGCTTTTCCAGTTTTTTTTGTTGGTTTTATTTCAGCTTTTCAGAATTTGTGTCTTTTCTTTCTAAGCCTGTTGCTTGATTTAGTAGAGCTATTCAATTGGCAGTTAAATAGTTGTTGGCAAATACCATTTCTTGAAAGAGATTAACTGCTTCAAACAAAGCTACTCCTGAATATCTGAAGGATACGATAATGAATCAGCAGACAGCACTGGTACAGCCACACGTGGAGTGCTGCGTACAATTCTGATCACTCCGTTACAGCGAGGGTGTCCAAGATATTGGTGGCAATGTAGAAAGGGACAGCCAAGATGACAGCTGGCCTAAGGCATCTGAACTATGGGGAGACATTGAAAAGGCTGAAATTATTTTCTCTGGGGAAGCACAAATGTGTGGGAGATACAATTCCAGTGTTGAAAGGAATAGACAAATTGGATCCCTACCATATGCATCAGATCACAAAAATCCTGGAACCAAGGGCATAGAAGTGAGAGATGCACAGAGAGGTTAAGACTTTATTCAAACTTTGATGGTTGCTCAAATGGACTGTCCATGAAGGCAGTGGAGATGGATGCTATGAAGTAATTTAGGGGAAAATCAGACTGATATTTGAGGGAGTGAGCGAATGAGAGGCATTATTTTGGGCGTGGACCGTTAGATTGCTAGGTCACTTTCTCGCCCTGTAACTTTCCCTATGTTTCTATGTTATTAGCGATATTGATCATCAGGAAATTGCTTACTTAACGTGGTCTGAGACTTACAAATGGCGTAATTAAACTCAGAAAAATGTTCACACAAAAGAAAGGAAATAGCTTGATGAGAGTCAGAATATTGTAAAATGCAGCATCCTGTAAAACATTCCATACTGCTACCAGGCTTGGGTTTCATGAGCTGACAACTTCACAGCATGTCACGTATACCACATTGTCCCATTTGATTAAAGATCAAACTAAGATTAATAAGAACTTCTGCCCCATTTAAGATATTAGATTATCCACAATTTGTTTTATGACTGGTGAATCTAAAACCTGGAATGTTCAAGAAAGTTGCCTTTCATGAGCCTGCCATCTCAGTTGTCAGTGGCCTCAAAGGATTATTGACGGCTTCTGATTGACGTTAATTTTTCAACACAATTTTGACAAACAAATGCACAATAGCTATTACGTTTGAGCAACCAACTCCTGCCAGGTTCTTTTGGGAAGTCTGCATTCTTTGCAAAACGGGAGGAGGAGGAATGAAAGAAGGATTTTTTAAAATTGTAAATAAACATTTAACTTAACACAGGCAAGATTAAAAAGTTTGAAATAAAATTCTTCCACAAGAATTTGTTGCTGTCGATCAATAGCCAAAACTGACTTTTTCATGCATTAATTACATTGTTTTAAACTTTTTGCACCTCGTCAAGTCTGCTTTTCTCAGCAATTGAGTTCACTAATATAGCCAAAACTCACTGTTTTGGTTTACTGTACTCACTTTAATAAATGCCCCTAATTTTTCATCAATTTTTCCTCCTATGATTTGTATTCTCAAAACCTATTACTCTTTAAAATGCTCTGCTTCTGTTAGCAAAATGGAACCCAAATTAGCTCATATTAGTTGTAATTCAATGGTCTCCAGTCTGAAGTTCTGTAATTCTTTGCTTAAGAATTCTTTTAGGTGATTTATTTCTGATCTTTTTTTGAATTGTTGTATCCTGAGAATATAGAAAGCTTAATTTAAATTTATGAAATGATTCTGCTTTTGTAAAAGTAGTCATTGGATATAGGGACCATAGCTTTAAGCATTACCTAAATAATAAAATGTACCCAGGTAAATAGCAGTAACACAGCAGACCCCAGCTCCACAACTGAGTGAAATTATTGAAGAAATAATTGATTTGGAGATTAGGCTAACAAGGTTGTGTTAAACAAAAATTATGTTTTGCAAGAAATTAGACTGCGATATAAATAGATACTCTAATGAAGAAAAACAGCTGATATTTTGCAACTTTCATGAACTTTGGCCTCAGGGTAGTGGCATTTCTTTTTATTCCTTCGTAAGATGTGGGTAGCGCTGGCAAGAACATCATTTATTGTCCACCCCTAATTGCCCCTTGAGAAGGTGGTGGTGGTGAGCTGCCTTCTTGACCCGTTGCAGTCCATGTGGGGTAGGTACACCCACAGTGCTGTTAGGAAGGGAGTTCCCAGATTTTGACCCAGTGACAGTGAAGGAACGGCGATATATTTCCAATTCAGGATGGGAGTGGCTTGAAGGGGAACTTCCAGGTGGTGGTGTTCCCATGTCCTTCTAGGTAGATTGCTGAAGATAGTAGGAATTTCAGCAAGTAACATTTCCTGATTTCCTGGAGACTAATTCTTATAAACAATTTACAACACGTTATCAAGATGTTAAATTCCACTTTAGTCACCAAAGAAGGCCTGAAGCTGCATTTAACGTAATACTCCAACCTACAGGCAATTCAAGTGGTCCAAAACTGAAATAAAATTCAAACCTCAGGTTCTTTCAATTGTTTTTGACTCTCCAAAACTGAAGTTTGCAACAAAAGGAAGTCAAACTATTTGACTTCAGTCATGTTGAATTACATATGTATATTTTCCAGCAACTTAAGAAAGCAACAAGTGCCTGGATGCCCAGAGTGGATCTGAACAGATGAAAGACTGCTTTCCATAAACTCATGTTACCATTAACTCTATCATGTGTGAAAATGCTGATAATTTAATTGGTAGATTAAATAGAGAGTAAGAAAAATCTTAACATGTTTGTTGGCAAGTTCCTTGGTCACTGATAGAGGGGGCGGGAGGTCAAATCCTCTTGAGCTTTTCCACATAAGATGTTAAATCAAGGTCCAGTCTGCCCTCCCAGGTGGATGCAAATGATCCCATGGCTTAACTTCAATGAAGAGCAGGGGCATCATCCCCAGTGCCCTGGCTAATCAACATCAGTCAACATCACTAAACGCACAGATTATCTGGTCGTTACTGCTTTTGGGAGCTTGCTGCGCAAATTGGCTGCCACATTTCCTACATTACAACAGTAACTACACTTCAAAAGCCTAGTTTTGTCTGTAAGGTGTTTTGGATCATTGAGGCTGTGAAAGGTGCTACATAAAGGTAAGGAGTTCTTCCCTTCTTGGAAGACACTTCCACAATCCCCAAAAAATCGGGAGGTCACCCTGTAATCTTCAGGGTTCCAGCACAGTGGCCTGAAACACTAAATCAGCTCCACAATTACCACAATTACCAGTTGGCCAACTATCCATACAGTAACCTGGGCTGCAGGAACTCTGGAGTCCTTGGCCCCACACCTTTACATTGATGGGTTCGTAAGGAGCAAAGGCTCCGACCTCAGGAAGCCATCCCTCACTGATGCTAGCAGGTCAGGCAGCGTCTGTGGAGAGAGAAATCAAGTTAATGTTTTAGGTTGACCACCTTCCATGAGCTCTGATTATAGGTGTCCGTGAGCTGAAACGTTAACTCTCCCACCCCATTTCCCCGATGACACTACCTGACCTGCTGAGTGTTTCCAGCACGTTTTGTTTCTATTTTCAATTTTCGATACCCACTGTACTTTGCCTTTCTGCCATCAATTCAAATGTTGTGTTCCCACAGCTGAGACCGATGTCTGAAACATCCCTCCAACACTAACTGTAAGAGGAATAAGTGAAACTTGTTTGGCCAGTTTTAACCTTATTCCTCCTAGCATTGAGGGGCTATAAGTTAGGAATTGATTGGTAACCATCCAAATCTACAAGAATAATGTCAGACATGGAAATGTTACACTGGTACAGGAAGAGCTGTTGCACTTGGAACAAATCAGCCAACTGGCCTACTGCGAAAGGAAATTCTGGTGTCTCCTGCATGTTTTTCCAATCATTCTAAATTAACAGATGGAATTTAGTGCCTAGGTTCCCAAAGTCTCCCTTAACGCCCCCACCCCCACGAGTTTGAGATTCAAAAATTTTTCAAAAGCCCCCAAAAGCTTATTGTCTAAGTGGAGCTTCGGTCCATCCAGTAACTCACCATTACTTGAGTATTTGATGTTAATGTAACAATTGTTCTATTCCTCAGCACTGAGCTGCCTCATCATCTTGATAAGTGCAAGATGCACAAATAAAAGCAGTTCTGCATCTGGCTGTCTAACTCGCCATTTCCCCCTGCGGAGTGAATTCATGGATATTCCTAAAATAACAGTAGTTTTGCCACTCTTCCCTTTTATTGAGAATCCCAAAAGCATTCCATTCACACTGTATATTTTGGCGTAGGACATTAATTTTTGTAATTTTATTTTTGCAGAAGCACTGATGTACTAATTCTGTCACGAAATTCCAGGAAGACCGAAATGATTCATTATTTTGCTCCACTGTTCTTCATAGTTCACTGCTCACCATGTTCTACATTATATAGTTTGTGTGCTTTCAAAATTACGACCAGGGGATCAGACGAGAATTATTTCCTTTTTTCAGATTATTTTAAATTTATAACTATAGAGATGCACAGAATGTTACTAACCCAAAACCAAACAAGTGAATGATTGATCTCAAATATAAAATGCACGATGCCACAAAAAAGTTGGACTCTCAGCATTGCAGCAATATTAACCATTCTCAAATGATTGAACTGGAATACAAAAGCAACAGGGGAATTTGTTGGCAATTAGTTGGCTTTCCAAATAAAGTTATACATTCACCAAAAGACAAAACCGCTTTTAGGACACTACATTAACATAGGAACATAGGAGCAAGAGTAGGCCATTTGGGCCATAGAGCCTGTTCCACCATGTGTTCTGCCCTAGATTGGGCAGACCGAACACAGATTGATGAACACCTCCATTCAGTTCCACAAGTGTGACTGAGAGCTTCCAGTTGCTTGTTGTTTTAACTCTCTATCTCATTCTCACTCTGACCTCCCTGTGCTCAGTCTTTTACAGTATTCCACTGAAACTGAAGTGAAGCTTTAAGAACAACACCTCATCTTTCAGTTAGGCCTTTTATAACCTGTTGCATTTAACATCGAGTTCAACAACTTCAGATCATAACCTCTGCTCTTGTTTTCTCAGACAGCAATTGTTGGAAATGTTTCTGCTGTTACCATTTACACCTCCCCTAGACCCTGCCATTCACACCTCCTCTAGAGCCACCTTTTGTTTCTTTATTTGTCCCATTACCATCTCCTTTTGTCTTGCACCATCACCTTTTTTGTCATTTAATCTCTCTGCCTTCCACCCTATCACAGACTTTCCCTTCGGCTCTTTCCTTTCCTCCTGCTTTCCCAGCTGCAATACTTGCTTAAAAACCTGTTACAGCTTGAATGTTTCCCAGTTCTGTTGAAAGGCTCACTCTGTTTCTTTCTCCTCAGTTGCTGCCTGACCACCTGGATTGAGGATGACGCATCTTGTAACAATAGAGAAATTAGTGGATAGTATTGTAAACAGTTCTGGCTTACATAGTATGCAATGGACTTTGAGCCACTGGAGAAGGTGAAAAAAATATTTACTAGAATAACTTACTAGCTAATAATTTGCTAGAACTGTGAGATAATACCGATCAAGAACAGGCTGGGGCTCTCTTCCTTAGAAAAGAGAAGACAGATAGAGGTCTTCAAATTGTGAAAGAGTTTGATAGAAAGAACCAAAATGAATCAATATATTATCCCTGTTAATTACTCTATTCTTTGTAAAGAAAATAATTGATTTAGAGAAGATGCACTTGCACGCAAACTAGAACTAGGGGTCATAAATGTAAGGTAGTCATTAGGAAATCTAGTAGGGAATTCAGGAGAAACTTCTTTGCCTAGAGGATGGTGAGAACATGGAATTCAGTGCAACAGGGAATAGTTGAGGCAAATATCATAAATACATTTATGGAAAAGCTAGATAGACACATGAAGTAGAAAGGAATTGAAGGATATGCTGATGGGATGAGATGAAGTAGGTTGGGAGGAGGCTCATGTGGAGCATTAACACCAGCATGGAATTGTTGGGCCAAATGACCTGTTTCTGTGCTGTAAATTCTATGTAGGAATATTATAGCTGAGATAACAACACTAGTGCTACGCTCTTACTCTGTGCCCACTGATGAATCAAGCGAGACTGGCCGCAATCCCTTCACTTGTGATGAGGGATAACAACTCACTTTGACAGGATAAGATTTTACTCAGTATAGATCAACACAGATGTGAAAAACCTTTAGCAATTCTTCACAGTTTTGAAAGCAATCTTGACTCAGTGGGACAGGTCATATTTTCCCTTCCTACTCTGTCCTCTTTGATTCCCCCGTAATTCTTGTCTTTACGAAAGATAGAGTAATCAATAGGGATAATATATTGATTCATTTTGGGTCTTTCTTTTTCTACCTTATTGCCTTTTCTAATTATGTTAATTGTACAATAGACATTCCCTCAAAAGCTCACAAAGCATAAGGCTCTGGCAGCTTGATAGTGTAGTCTATTAGTGCAGACCCGCACTGCTTTAACGAATATTGAAGGACTGAAATCTGTTGTTTGCATTCAACTTGTCTATCAAAATAATAACCTGTTCTCCTGCACAAGTGAAGCTTAATGGTTCTGCTATATTTATTCTGGTAGGCAATCAGGCAAATTTATTGGCCTGACAATTTCTCTTCTTAAATGTGTGTAATTGAGTTATCCCACAACCCAAGAGGAGACCCAGGAAAAAGAGGTGGGAGGTTTGATGATCTCAATCATGCTTCATTTCCATATGGTTTAAATGCTTACTTCAGAAATGGGAGGGCAGTGCCCTGGGGAGGGAAATCCTCAGCTGGATTTTTCCCGTCTGCCCTTAGCACTGCTGGAACGAAACATAAAGGGCCTTTCACTGGGGCTTTGGCCCGACCTCCCTCTCTCCTGGCATGGAAGTTCACTACCTTCCCATTCCACATCCCTACTACATGTATATAACAGCAAAGAATTGGGGCCCAACATCTCAACGAGCAGCCATGGCCTCCCATAGCAGTCGGACCCCAACGAGCATCAGCCAATGAGTGGCTCCGAACTGTGGGGTATACTGGGGCTGATCTTGGAACGAGATGACCCAATACTGTACCCTGCTCTGTCCCACTCCCCTTAACTTTAGGTTCTTCTCCACAGCAGCCTGATATTCCCTTTGAAACTCTGTTACATGTGAAGGGGAGTCAGGAGGAGGAGCAGCAAAGAGGAGGGGAGGGCGTGCACAGGAAGCCAGTGGTGCCAAACCACCTGACGGAACAAACACACCGCGCCTGTCCTCATGCAGTTAGAGTGCGGAAAAGAAGTCCCACTTTCTCTGAGGAAGCTACCCAGGAGTTGTACCACATTTTGGAAAAATAGCTCTGCGCCACCCACCCCAACCTCAGTCGCTGTCAAGTTGCCCATCGCACTCAATTGTTATGCTTCTTAATTTTTTAGCTTGCTGGGGAATATGTCCAATATCTCAGTCAGGCATACACTGATAGATAATAGGAGGTAGCCTGAGGAAACTCTTTCTTTATCACAGCGTGCGTGTTGTGATCTGGATTGCGCTGTCTGAAAGGGAGGCGGAAGCAGATTCAATAGGAACTTTCAAGAAGGAATTTGATAAACTCGTGATAGGAAAATATTTACAGGGCTGTGAGGAAAGAGCAGGGGGAGTGGGATTAGTTGGGTAAATCTACCAAAGAGCTGGCTTAGGCATGATGGGTCAAATGCTGTCCTGTGCTATACTATTCTATGATTCTATAATGGAGATTGCTGATGCTTTGCTTCATTAAACTACACCATAAGCTTCCCAGTCAATCAAAGCCCTCAAATTGAGTCTTTTCAAACTGGCAGATTACATGCACTGCCCCCGACCTCCACAAATGTTGTCCAGAAAAGTAATTGTTTGATTTAAAGCTGCCTTTTGATATTTTAAAAACATGACTTTTATTTTCTTCCAAGGAGAGGTAAGAGAAAAAGCAAGGCGTGCGTTTATATAGCATCTTTCATGATCTCAGGATGCCCTAAACCTGCTTGACTGCCAATGAAGTACTTTTGAAGTTTAGGAAACACAGCAGCCAATTTTCACACAGCAAGCTCCCACAAACAGCAATGTGATAATGTACGAGGTAGCCTGTTTCCGTGATGCTGACTGAGGGGGTGAATATTGGCCAGGACACCGGGGACAACTCCCCAGCTCTTCTTCAACATTGCGCCATGGGACTTTTTACATCCGCCTGAGAGGGCAGATAGATTTAATATCTCATAGCAAGAAGGCGCCTCCGACAGTGCAGCACTCCTTCAGCACTGCAATGTCAGCCTGCAATTTTGTGCTCAAGCTTCTGAAGTGGGACTTGAACCCAGAACCCCTGACACAGAGGCACAAGGCTACCAACTGAGCCACGAGTGACACACATGTAAAAAGTTGACCACCATACATTTGATTTTATAAAGGGTGTAGATGTAATTACCCTTTGATTATCTTGTGTAACATGTGCTCCTGGTCCTCATGAATAACCTGTGGTAAAATGGACAACAAAACATTTATGCCATTTATACTCAAATAAACAATATACAGCACATACTGGCTGCTCATGTGGGCCTGTTTATTACTCTCTGGTTTTCGGTTGATTGGCACAAGCCTTTAGCTTTAAATTATTCGTCTTTTGTTATTTTTAAAATTAAACAGGCTGCTGTCATATCCAATAGATAATAATAGACAACAAGCTGCTTATGTGTAGAGTAGTAATCAAAAAACAGGACAGACTGTACCAGTACCAGTACAAAGTGTGTCACGGCTTTCACTTGTCAGGACATCATTGCCAGGCATTTGCTTCCAATAAGACTGCATCGCCACAAATCCAACTGCGTAAATGATCATAGCAAAAGTAAATGGTGCAAACTCATTTTAGGAACAGTTGCTGGCTGAAGCAGCTCCTTAAAAAAACACACTGCTAATCAATATTACCGCAATTCGTTTTCTGTTTTGATGTGTTAATTTTACAACTTGACATTATACCGAACTTCAACTACCCTTAAGCAGTCCCATAATAACTTTACTCAACCAGTTCTAATTGTAATTATATTTTAAATTTCTTTTAGTGCATAAAGCTCTTTATCAATCATGCTGTTTGACATAAAACTGCTTCATTACAGCTACACCTCGTTAGTCTAGGCAATGCTAATGAAGCAACCCCACAATCAGACAAAAATCATGCTGAAGGAAATGTGCATCATTAGTTCCAGCCTTAATCATCAAGAAATTCTAGTTCTTAATGATGATGCTCCATTTCCTGACACAGCTCATGCACTCATTGGGATCATCTGACTTAATAATGCGGCAGACTGCAAGAAACACGGGGCTAACGCAGGTTTTTAATACCGTAGGAAAACAGGCTATATTACCAAATTCACTGTGCTATTCACAGTTCTACCTTCCTGTGTGTTAGACAGCCTTTCTGAGGTCGGACGGAACACGTGGAAATAATTATTGCCAGCCAGGCCAATGCAACAATACAGGGTTTTGAGAGCTGGAACATACTCAGTGGCTGAGATGACATCATAAAACCACACAAACAGCCATCCGATCTGAAATATCTTTCAGATTTTCATCTCGTCTTGCTCAATGAACAGAGCTTAAATCCTTTCTTTCTGAGAGGAGGCATGCGATAGTAGCAATTGACCTCTGTAGTGCTAGCTAGCTGTTTGCAACATAAAGAAGGGATATGTTGTATATATAATATAGAAACCGAAAGTGAGGGAACAACTCAACGGGTCTGGCAGCCTCTGTCAGGACAGAAACAGAGTTAACGTTTCAAGTCCAATATGACTCTTCTTCAGAAGAATATGTTGCATCCCCTTCAGTCACTGCAGATTCAAATATTTTCTTACACACACACAATGGGGTTATGAACCCTCCGGGATTGGCCTGGAGTCTCCAGGAATCTCTAGGATAATGTTGTGAGGAGCCTAGGAGATAATTATCTGAAGAGAAAGGATTTGCGGGGCTATGGAAAAAGGGCAGGGTGAGTGGGACTAGTTGGGATTTACTCGCGCAGAGAGCTGGTGCTGAAACGACAGGCTGAATGGCCTCCTCCCGCTGTAACTGATCTACGCTTCTATGAAATCTCAAGGGCTGTAAAAACACTTGTGTTTTTCCTTTTGTTTTCTTTGAGTTTTTTTTTTATTTGTTATAAAAGAATTGGCGATGTACTGTTGATCTGGTAGTCAAGAACCATTCAATTTGCTGACCAAGATTCTGCTTGCTTTCTGATTGGTGAGGTTAGGAGAGACAGGTGACCAATGATGTGGGTTTCGGGGTTGGGGTGGGGGGCTGCTGTTGAATGTCATGTGATAAAACCTCCAGGAAAACGTCCAACCAGAGTTGGCAACCCAACTACCCTATTGCATTTTAGAAACAATGGGCAGGATTTTACGCGTCAGCGAGCAGGGGGCGGGGCCCGCTCGCCGATGCGTAAAATGACATGCGGTGACATCGGGGGGAACTCCCAACGTCATCTCGCCCCATTTAAATTTTCAGGAAGGCGGGGGCGCAGCAAAATCAGCTGCGCATCCGCCGACCTGTCAATGGCCACTTGAGGCCATTGACAGGATCATTTAAACAATTTAAGGACCTGCCCGTCCAACCTTAAGGTTGGCGGACAGGCCAGGAGCCCCGGCGGGAACTAGGAAAAGCATGAAACCTCATCCACCGGCGGGATGAGGCTTCATGTAGGTTTTTAAAAATTTTAATAAAGTTTTTGTGAAAATTATGGACATGTCCCAACTCATGTGACATTGTCACATGAGGGGTCCTGTTAGGGAAATTTTACTTTTCTATTTTTAGGGTTTTTACATTTAGAGCTGATCTCCCTGAGGCTGCACTTAGCCTCAGGGAGATGAGTGCGCTCTTTCATGTCCATGCACGAAAGAGCGCACTCTCGATTTTGGGATTCCCCCCCCTCCCACACAGGGAGCACACAGCGCTTCCGTGCGGACGTCATGCTGGCCCACCCACTTAAAATGGCGCCACGCCTGCAATTGGGGGCGCTGATCGGAAGCGCGCCTGTGCATGCCCACCCTTCAACTTTGCCCCCAACGGGGGGAAAATGCAGCCCAATGTGTGGTCTATTGACATACAACTAGTACGAGGTGTGTTAAAGAAGCAAAGAACATGCTTGAGCGGTAAATGAGGTCAAGGTGTTCGTGCCATTTGAAAATAGTGTGTACCCGAAGTCAGTCTTGCAAACAGATTACGAATTGGCTGAGAGAAAGGGAGTGAGCGGGTTCTGCTTCTGGGGGGGACGCTGGTCTCTGATCCATTGCTTGGAGTGGCCCAGAGGTTAGATATCATTTCAAAAGCTACATATGGATTGAGAAATTCAAGCACGTTGTTCAGATTCCCTGGTGATTGTGTAGTAAGCAGTGGGGTGGGGGGAGACAGAAGATTCTGAGGAAACAGCCAAGGACACTGGGGAAGATGGTGGCGTAGTGATAGTGTCACTGGACTAGTAACCTAGACCTGGCTAATGGGTTACGGCTTCACATCCTACTGTGACAGCTGATAGAATTCAAATTCAATTAATACATTTGGAATATAAAGCTAGTCTCAGTGATGGTGGCCACGACAGCTACATGTAAAAACTGGCTCTGGCTACCCGGTTACCCCCTCAGGCCTACATGCGACCCCACAGAAATGCGGTTGACTCTTAACTGCCCTAGCAAGCCACTCAGTTCAAGAGCAATTAAGGCTGGGGAACAAAGGCTGTCCTGGCCAGTGACACCCACATCCCATGAAAGAATTAAAAAGTTGTAAGTAGGCAGGTGAAATCGAGTGTGGGTAAGCTCTAGCTTAGAAGCAATCATGAGGGAACTGGTTAGGTGGTTTGGAGTGTGACAATAAACTCAACACTTCCTGGCTGAGGCAGTGAAGCCCCCACAACTGGGGTAGCTAAAAAGTCCTTACTGACTACAGGCCTTAAGTCAGCCTTACCTCTCAAAAAATATTGGTGTTTGTGTTGCTGCTGAAGGGTCAGTTGTGCTCGCATCCCTGCAAACATGATCTAAGTGAATGATTAGTATGGACTACCCCTGTTCCTATCTTCTTAAAGTATATCCTGTTCCTGGAATGCACTCCTATTGTGTGCATGAGCTATGAACGAGATAGCAATGAGGTGTTTACAGTAAACGAGACTGAGTTCTGTATCACAGTAAGAAGCAAAGCAATTCCACACGCCTTCTGCTGATTCTACGAGCATACAATTCCCAGCAGAACCTTAAGCACATCTTTTAAATGAACCTTCAAACATAGCCTGCTGTTCAGCGTCATTTCACAGATGGGCGTGAATTATTACTCAGAGCTCCTACACGTGTTAATGTTGTTTCAGCGGGCACTAAAGCTACCAGTGAAGCTAAAACCATAAAGAATCTGTTCTAATTTGAACAGGGAAATTGTGTTGATTGATTGTATTTTCTATTCTGGATATATAGAAAGATCTACCTGTAAGTTATATTAAATCTGGAAATGTCGTTTGCATTGGAAATTTAATTTCCTGCAATTTTCTATGTTTTAAGACTCACAATATGAAATGGAATCATTTTGTTGAAAGGAGTATGAGGATAATACAATGAGTATATAAGGCACTGTCTTATGGCTCTCTGTTACAGAAAGACATAAACACCTTTGGATGGAATTTGTTTGCAATGGAGACCTCCAATGGCCCAGGGCCAGAGAGGTATTCTAACAGGAAACATTCCCAAGCTAGGAAATTACTTGTGGTGACCTTTCCCTCTTCTCACCATCAGGCTGTGAGTTTCATACCTTCAGCCTACTGGTTTCCACGGAGACCTTGAATCATTGCGTTGATCTCTGCAACACCTAATTTACTTTAGACCACTCGGATAATGGACACAGCAATCTTGGAAGTTTTGAACCACACGTAAATGTTTAACTGCAATTATCAGGACTCGCGAAGCATTTTTGAATTGTAGTTAGTTTAGGGGCATTCATTCCAATAAGCAGATTGCATCTGAAATCTAAATTCTCCAGTGGACTCCATATGTGGACAGTTGGATTGACCACAAATAGAATTAAATGTAGAATAATTGGCAATAGAGAGTCAAACATAAGGCTACAATCTAATCTCAGAGTTCAAACAGTGTCAAAGCTACAAGAGAAAGGCTCAAGCAGTTTATGAACATCATCTGAACCCTAAAATTAGATTTCATCCTTGCAATTTCTCCTAATAAATTTCCAAGTGTACCTTGAACAATTCAAATGAAGCCTATGGCTCAGATTTTTTTTAAGTGTATCCCGAGTTTGAGATGTAATCTGACAGCTGAAAATAGCAGAGTGTGCTGTTCACAACAGGGAAATTCAATTTGTCTGGGGATGTAATTGTTGCATATTTGTAAAGAAATTATTTATGGCTTAATCTAGAGGACGTTATTTTGAGGCTCGGTTTTATCTCTGGGCATGTTCAAGGTAGGGACGGAGAATGAGAGGCAGAGAGGGTGAGATGCTGGAGGATGAGTTGTACGGAGGGAGAGTGGACACTTGCTGAACGCTCTTTAGATAACACTTTCTGGCAGCCAGGTTGAACAGAAAGGCCACCCCATGATTGTCCAATGGCTTCCAGGAGGCTTTAGTCAAGGGAGTGAGTGGGAGCAAGTGTTCCCGAGAAGCCACAGTGGTGTCTCCAATGGCAGGATGAAGCTGGCATGGACAGAGGTGGAGGAAGGGGTGAGTGCCCCTGGCATCACTCCCAGAACTTGACTTCAGTTTGAACAGAGGTTCTGTAAACTCATACGAGTGGCAACAAGTGAGCAATTTCTCCCCCTCAAAATCAACTGACACCACCCCATTAACCCTCTCTCAGCACTCTTAACAATTTGCTCACCTCAGTCACAAAGACACCACTGCAACACCCCAGTTTCTCCTTCAAAACACACTCGCCTCTTCTCTCCTTGGCCATAAAGTTTTTCACCCCCTTAGAGTGTCCCAAAGTGCTTCTCAGTCTATGAATAGCATTTTGATGTGGTCTGTTGTCTTGGTGAGGGTGGTGGTGGAGTGGGGGGGTAGTGGTGGTGGAGTGGGGGGGGAGGGGGGTGGGGATGTGGTCGGATGGTAGGGGGGTGGTGGGGTGGGAGGGGGGGTGGTCGGATGGTGGGTGTTGGGAGGGGGGGAGGGGGTTGGTGGGGGGGTTGGTGGGGTAGGAGGGGTGGGTGAGGGAGTGGTGGGGTGGGAGGGGGTGGTGGGGTGCTGGAGGGGTAGTGGGGTGGGAAGGGGTGGTGGGGTGCTGGGGGGGCAGTGGGGTGGGAGGGCGGAGGGGGTTGGTGAGGGGGTGGGGGTTGGTGGGGTGGGAGGAGGTGGTTGGGTGGTGGCGTGATGGGGGTATTAGGGGGCTGCACAAAAACCTGTTTTTCTCTAAGCACTGGTGAGAGGCAAAGACATATTACTGAGCACTTTACAGAAAGGTGGATAGCAAATCAATACTCTCTAAGCTAATAAGGGACATTTTGAAGTGTGGTCATGGTTGCAATGTCGGAAATGAGAGGCCCTCAATTTGTGTACAGCAAGTTCCCACAATGTGATAATGAAAGATAATGTGTTTTTGTGATGTTGATTGAGGGATAAATATTTTTGGAACTTTTTTTTTACTGTTCGTTGACAGGTTGTAGACATGGCTCTCAATTCCAGTATTTATTGCCCATCCTTAATTGCCTTTGAGAAGGTGGTGGTGAGCTGCCACATTGAATAGAACTGAACGGCTTGCTAGGCCGTTTCAGAGGGCAGTTAAGAGTCAACCACACTGCGGAAGGTCTGGAGTCACATGTGGGCCAGACCAGGTAACAATGGCGGACTTCCTTCACTAAAGGACACTAATGCACCAGATGACAATCTGGTAGTTTCATAGCCACCAATTTAATCAATTAAATTTAAATTTCACCATCTGGACAGGGTGGGGTTGAGTTCATGCCTCATGAGCATTAATCTAGGTATCCAGTCACATAAGCACTGGCACAGGACCCCTTGAGAGCTCTCAATATGTCGAGTTCCCCACCCTATCCATATCGAGATCTCCTCTGTATTGTTAGAATTTATGTGGATTCCACCATCTAAATGCAGATCAGACAGGGTTCAACATTTTCACTTCTAGTTAAGCTTCATAAACAAACCCAGATCTGGCCATCAGTTTTTATTTCCCTCTGATGCCAGCTTTTATAAGATGTTATTAAAGTCCCAGTTACTGTTTGTTCTTCTGTTTCTGTTCAATGTGATAGTTGGCATGGGGCCCTGTAACAGATCATCGAACCACCAGCCTTGCAATAAATATCCACATGCCAGTCCTCACAACATATTCTGAACAGCGGGCAGAATTGTAAACAGGAACAAGTGATTGGAATTTAGAGTTCAGCAGCAAGCATGAGCTTCCACTACTCGTAAAACTCTGGATGTATTAAGACCACTCGTGATCTTGACTTATCATCCCTTTGTTGTCTCCTCACAACCCCCGCCTGTAGCTTCCACCGTACGATCAGCAGGAGGTTCAGTACACGCCATCATAATAGCACTGAACATATGCCCCATTTATTTCCCCATTAGGAAACCTAATCAAGCAGCTACGCACCACTAAACTGGCCAAAAATTGGACAAATAGCCAACCCCGCCTCACCCCAGTCTGTCAGAGTTCGGGCAAAGTGTCCCCCATCTGCTGTGCAGTCTCAGCTGTTATATTCCAGAAAGCCAGTTGGTGAAGGATAGAACAGGAGCCAATCTTTATACACTTGTATATTTATTTAAAGAGTCACACATTACAAACACACACCACCTAACCCCAATAACCATAGTTTTAATCTGTGTCTATTTATAGGGGCTCAAGTTAATGCCCACTACCTGCATACAATTAAACAAAAGTAATATGCAATTAGTTTCAGTGGCTCTGATGTCTGCCTCCCAACAGATCACTAGACTGCTAGACTTAAAACAGCACTCTTCTCCGTTATCTAGGCTAACACTCTAGTGAAGTATTAAGGGAGTGCTGCACTGTCGAGAGTGCTGCACTGTCAGAAGCACTGCACTGTCAGAGGCACAGTCTTTTGAGGTGAGATGTTAAATTGAGGCCCCATCTGCCCTCTCAGGTGGACATAAAAGAATCCTTGGGACTATTTTGAAGAATAACGTACAGGGGAGTTATTTCTGGTATCTTGGCCAATATTTATCCCTCAATCAAGATCACTAATAAATGATTATCTAGTCATTATCCCCTTGATATTTGTGGGAGTTTGCTGTGTGCAAATTGGCTGCTGCATTTTCTGCACTACAACAGTGACTACAGTGTATTGGGTGTAAAGTGTTTTAGGGACATCTTGGGGATGTGAAAGGCACTTTGGAAATGCAAGACTTCCTTTTATTGCTCAACTTCTTGGAGCAAGTACATTCGGATGATTTCTCTACTGAGAATGCCACAATCTCACCACAACCAGAACAATGAAAATGGGTTCAGCTCCACCGCTGGAAAATACAAATCACAAGCAGCAACCATAACAGAAGATTAATGAGCGAGCTATCTTTACAGTCACTCCAAGATACCAATATCTGCTGGAGTGACAACCTTTTCTATAAAATGGCAGAAATAGAAGAACCATAGAAAAGCTATGGCGCAGAAAGGGACCATTCAGCCCCTTTCTGTGCCGGTCAGAAAAAGATGAAAAAGAAACTAGCCCCTCATTTTAATCCCATAACAATTTTGAAATTTTTCCTAAAAATTTAAATGAGTGCAGTTTCAAGTTTGATTCATAAATCATTTCCAATAGAAACTCTTGATAAAATGCATCAGCTCTTTAAACAGAAGGCAGAAGATTCAAGTACGTTTTAATAGAATTACGGCAATTATTAAAGATGGTAAATCAGTAGCAGAGCGCCATGGGGCCAATGGGTTATGGCTATGCACTGAGACCAGAGCATAAGTATAAAATAATGGCATTTTATCCAAGAAACAATTTTGCAGCCCAAAGGCAGTGTAGCTTGCACTGAAAATTTCATTTTTGACTCAGCAATCATGTTAAGGACATGCAAGCATGTAATGATCATGTAGCAACAAAAATCAACAAACAAATTCAGCAGGTAAGAGGGATGTGGTGGAAGGGATATTAAAAGAAGGGTAATGTTGAATTAAGAATATATTAAAATTACAAACTAATACACAATTCCTACATTGCAGACACTGAAGTGCACACAAATGTCATCATTTAAGCATTTCATCGAGAACCCAAACCAGGTAAGGAATGGGGCTACATTGATGCCTTTCTGTCCTGCATCTTACGGCCATGAATTTAGTCAAACTTCTGAATTGCCTTGATTGCTCTGGGTTTGGTGGCGGGGGGGGGGGGGGGGGGGTGGTGGAGTGGGGTGGTAAGGGAGAGGGGGTGGCGGAGGGTGGCGGGAATAAAAGCTCCAAGCATGCTCAATCTGGGTGTGCATGTTAATAGAATCCAAGCCAGTTGTTGAATCAGAAACCAAGACACAGGGGTTTTCATTATTGAGAGAGTTTATTGACTTGTTCAGTCTCACAGCTCTCCTCCCACACAACAGTGCCCCAGCTATCCCCTATTTATTTGTGCTCAGATATCCATCATCTGTTTCTCTTAACCTTAACAACGTAATTAACAAACCTTAACAATGTAAGATAGGACATTGAGAGCGCATGGGTGGTGAGTGAAATGTTGCATTTGAATTTTTTCGTACTGCACGTATATTTTACAATGTGTTCTAAGCGAGGCAGCTGAACCTCCTTTTATTAATCTGTGACTGTGTGTACTGGAGAGAGAAAAATAGCAGCGGAGAAATGGTTAGCTAAAAAGACAGAAGTCCTGGAAGCACCATACCCCCTTTCAGTTTTGGATAATAGGAGCAATTTTCCTCCCCCTCTCACACCAGTACAAGTCAGGCAGTTGTGCATTAAATAGCCATCTGGCTTGAGTGTAGCTAAAGCCAGACATGTTTCTGGGGTTGGCTCATTTGCATGTTGTGGGCATGCTGTGGCCAAGGTTTTTTTCTGGAATTCAGCCCACATCCAGTAGTGTGAAAGCATTGAAGTTCTGCATAAAATGGAGGTTAGACTTGAACTCTTCCAAAATTTTGCTGCCTGTGTCCTAACTTGTCCTGTCCCATTCACCCATCATTCCCTCTTGACCTACACTGGTTCCCTTGAAGCAGCACCTTTTCCTTATTTTCAAATCCTTCCATGGCCTCGCCCCTCCCTGTCTCTGTAATCTCTTCAACCCTACAAACCGCCAACAAATCAGCGCTCCTCCAATTCTGGCTTCCTCAATGTTAATCACTTCCCCCATGGTGGCTGTGCCTTCAGCTGCCTAGGTCCTGGGCTCTGGAATTCCTTAAACCTCTCCGCCTTTCTACCGCTTTCTCCTCCTTTAAGACACTCCTTAAAACCTACCTCAGTAGCCAAGCTTTTGGTCACCTGTCCTAATATCTCCTTATGTGGCTAAGTGTCACGTTTTGATTTGGAACACTCAAGTGAAGCAAGTTAAGATGCATTATCCTGTATTAAAAGCGCTCGATAATTACAAGTTTGTGATTGCTGTTATTAATGAACACCTTTTTATTTAAAAAGTAAGCCAAACACTGGGGTTCATTTCTAGAGGGATAGAATTGGAAAGCAAAAAGGTTATGTCAAACTTGTATCAAACCTTGGCTAGACCACAACTGGAGTGCTATAAACTGTTTTGGGTTCATCTTATCAGAAGCACATAGAGGCACAGGGGGAGGTGCATAAAAGATTCACAAGGATGATATCGGAACTGAGAGGGTATACTTATCAGGTAACACCACCACATGGAAGTTCCCCTTCAAGCCACTCATCATCCTGACTTGGAGATATATCACCGTTCCTTCACTGTCGCTGGGTCAAAACCCTGGAACTCCCTCCCTAACAGCACTGCGGGTGTACCTACACCACATGGACTGCAGTGGCTCAAGAAGGCAGCTCACCACCACCTTCTCAAGGGCAACTAGGGGTAGACAATGAATGCTGGCCCAGCCAGTGCTGCCCATATCCCAGGAACGAATTTTTAAAAAATGAAAGGCTAAACTGGCTAGGGGTGGGATTTTCTGGCCCAGTCTGGCCCAATGAGCTTTTGGCTGGGACTCCTAATCTCCCATGGTGGGTCCCACCATGGCAGGGCCAGAGAGCCCCGGCTTAGGGCTTTTCCCGTTAGGAAAGAGAAGGCAGAGTGTGTGACCTGTTGGAAGTCTTTCAAATTTTGAAAGGATTTTATATGGTAGACAAAGAGAAGATGTGGGGGAGGCCTTTTGACTGTTTCGTCCAATCACAAACACTCAAAATGCATGCCTGCCAAAAACCATCAGGATTGGAGTTGAAAAGAGTCTTCTCATAATCTCCTCCTATTGGGAGCTAAAATCTTGGTTTTATTCTGTCTCTTTTTAGGATAAAACCTTGCTTTCAAATCAAAAGGTTGCCTACAGCACAGATCTTTCAAAATCCAGAAACGTATATTTGTTTTCCTTCCAGGACCAGAAATATTAATTTTCAAAGTAAAAGCTCAGTTTTCATCCAGTTTTGACAGCCTTATTTGACCCGGCTCATTCTGATGTTTGGCCCAGATCTGGGTTCTCTGAGGTTAAAATTAGAAGTGTGGTTGCTTGGAGAATACACTTAATCATTTAATTGTGAGTTAAAGGGACAATGTCAAGTTTGCAAGAAAAAAAATGAACCATATTTGTCCACTTTTATCAATAGCATAGACTACATGTGGTGATGTTCCTAAGTGTTGTTTCACAGAGTGTATGATTACATTAAATCACCCCACATGTGCTGGTCCCAGGTGGTTCAATTGGGTTCCCTCCAACCTGGGTGTTCCCAGTCTCCCATTGTGTGAGTCATTGGTGGTCTCTTTAGTGTTAAGTGCTGTAAATGGTAATGAAAGTAGGTTTATGAAAGAAGCCAGTAAAGTGTTCACTATAACATAAAATAACTGCTCTCCGATGACGGTTATGGAAACTTCTCAGTGCAAGCTCCAACTAACTGGAAGAGTGCCCCATGGGATGCTTTCTCAACATTGGAATTATTAACACTTTTAAGTGCTGTAGGACCTTTGGAGATTACCACTCACAGCTCCTATCTGCTAGGGAGCAATGTAAAATCCCCACCTCCCAACATTGAAAACCTCCCACAAGCAATAGGAACACAGGAGACTATTCAGCCCCTCGAGCCTGTTCTGACAGTCAATGGCTGATCTGTATCTTAACTTCATCTGCCTAATTTGATCCTTTTACTCTTAATATACTTGCCTATAACAAAAACCTGTTAATCCCAGTTTTGAGATTCTTTGATTGACCCCTCAGAGGGACAGAGTTCCTGATTTCCACTATCCTTTGTGTGAAGAACTGCTTCCTGACATCACCCCTGAACAGATTCGCTCTAATTTTAAGTTTAGGCCCTGATGCTCTGGAGTACCGACCAGAGGAAGTAGTTTCTCTATATCTCTGCTTTCAATTCACCTTAAACACTTCAATGAGATTGCCCTTTAATCCACTACACTCAGGGAAAACAGTCGTGGTCTATGCAACCTGTCCTCTTTTAGCCCTGGTATTATTCTGTGCTGTATTCTCCCCTTGTACCCTTCCTGAGATGGGCAGGAGCTACACCCACTCTCCCACAAGTCAGGATTTTACACTGTAAATTTCTGATGCTAAGTTCGAGATTGTGCATGTAGGGAATCTCTATTGCGAATTATTGAAATGTTAATAATTCACTATAGATAAACAAATAGCTACTGTATCATCTATATTTTTAATTTCAATACAAGAAACATTAATATATATAAAGCCACCTATAGCAATTGGCCTGCATTTTGTTCTATCAGTTTTAATCTAAATATGATCATTATTAAATGCATTTTATGCTGTGGAGCTCTGGTGTTTAGAAGAATGAGAGGTGATCTAATTGAAGTATAAAATTCTTTGAAGTACAGGGTAGCTTGCTGAGAGATTGTTTATTTTCCCCTTGGCTGGAGAGTCTAGAATGAGAGGTCACAGTCTCAGGGTCAGGGGTTGGCCATTTCACACTGGGATGAGGAGGAATTTCTTCACTCAGAGAGTTGAGAATCAATTTGGAATTGTCTACCCTAGGGAGCTGTAGAGGTTCAGTTATTGAGTAGGTTCAAGTCTGAGGTTGATGGATTTTTGGACACTAAGGGATACGGGGATATGGTGAGAAAGCGGATCTGAGGTGAAGGAGCAGCCATGATCTCATTGAATCATGGAACAGGCTCATGGGACCGCTTTGCCTACCCCTGCTCCTATTTTATACGTTCCTATATTCTACCTCTCTTCTGACAACACAGAGCTCCACAAGTCTGACCACCCTCCAAGGAATTTATCCAATTAGTCATCCCTACAGCTTACCCGAACATCATCATCAAATCTACTGAAAAAGGTGAATTTGCTGTTATCTGGCTTTCAGATCTCCACCAAGCAGAGGTGAGTGCCAACTCTCTCTCAACAAGGAGCAGCTCAACTGGACCACTTCCAATTTCCATTGAAGAATGGACCCGCTGACACCTGATTCCTGGGTTGACACTACCTTCCTCTGGATCATGACCCTCTACTGAACACCAAGCTATTGCTTCCCAGACTGTCATTGGCCTCATCTCCTCTGGAGATCTTCCCTTCACAGCCTGCAGCCTCTTATACTCCCAGAACAACTCATATCTACCTCCTTCCCAAAACCCACCAACAGGATTGTCCTAGCTGGTAGACCCATCATTTCAGCCTTTTCCTACTCCACTGAACTTATTTCTTCCTATTTTGACTCCACTTTTTTCTCCCCTTGTCCAGTCTCTTCTTATATATCTGTGACTCTTTGACACCCTGCATCTTTTCAACAATTTCCAGTTTCTTGGCTCTAACCGCCTCCTCTTCACTTTAGACGTCCAATCCCTCTACACTTATATCCCCCACCAGGATGGCCTCAGAGCTCTTCATTTTATCCAAGCAGAGGCCCAACTGGTCCCCATCCACCACCACCCTCCCCTGCCTGGTTGAATTTGTTCTCACTCTGAACAATCTCTCCTTCAACTCCACTCACTTCCTCCAAATATAAGGTGGTGCTGTGGGTACATGCATGGGTCCTAGTTATATGCCTGTTGGGGATGTGCTTTATTCCTTGTTCCACTCTTACTCAGACCCCCTCCCTCGCCTTTTTTTCCGGTACACTGATTGTACTGGTGCCTCCTCCTGCTCTCGCCATGAACTGGAACATATTATTTGTTTCCAATTTGCAGCCTTCCCTCACCTTCCCCTCATCCACCGACTCTTCCCTTCCCTCCCCTGTCTCCATTTCTGGGGACAGTCTATCAACCAATGTTCATTTCAAGCCCATGGACTCCCACAGCTACATTGACTACACTTCCTCACACCCTGCTTCCTGTGAGGGCTCTATTCCGGTCTCCCAGTTTCTCTGTCTCTGTCACATCTGTTTGGATGATGCAACCTTCCATATTAGCACTTCCTCTATGTTTCCCTTTCTCCTCAACCAAGGAATCCCCCACCATGGTTGACAGGACCCTCCACCTTATCCAATCCATTTCAGACACTTCTGCTCTTACCACTTCCCCTGATAGGTTTCCACTTGCCCTCACCTTCCACCCCACCAGCACCTGTATTCAACAGATCATCCTCCATCATTTCCCGTAGAGGCATTTTGGCCACCATGATGCCACAACCAAACACATCTCCCCCTGCCCTCCTCTTTCTGACAGGACTATTCCCTACGTGACACCCTGGTCTGCCCCTCAGTCACCCCCAACACCCCCTCCCTTTCCAAAGTGCAGGAGATGGAGCACCTACCCTTCTATCTTCTCCCTTCACACTGTCCAAGGCCCCAAACACTTTCCAAGTGAAACAGAAATTTACTTGCACTTATTTCAATTTGGTCTACTGTATTCGCTGCCCCCAATGCAATCTCCTGTACACTGGGGAGACTAAACGCAGGCTGGGTGACCACGTTGCAGAACACCTCCATTTAGTCCACAAGCATTTAGGTCTCGGGCTTCCTGTCACTTATCATTTCAATTCTCCACCTTGATCCCACTCTGAGCTTTCTGGCCTTGGCCTGCTGCACTGTTCCAATGAAGAGCAATACAAGTTCGAGAAACAGCACCTCACCTTGTAACTAAGTTCAACAATTTTAGAACCATCTTGTTTTGTATGTCTTTCCTTTATTGTGGTTTGATTTCCGTCTTGTATATCTTTCTTAATTCCCTTTCCTTGCATTCGAATGGCTGCCATTGAGTCATTCACACCCTATCTAGGCACATTTTTCGTTTCTCCTACTTTATCCATGACCCCTTCCTTTGACTTTTGAACCATGAAACCTTTTGTCATTTAATCGCTCCACCTGATCACAGACCTTCCTTTTTGTTCCCCTTTACTCCCAAACCCCCAACTTTTATAACGGCGAGAAACTGCAGATGCTGGAAATCCTGAAACAAAAACAAAAAAATGCTGGAAAAACTCAGCAGGTCTGACAGCATCTGTGGAGAGAAAGACAGGGTTAACATTTCGAGTCCATATGGCTCTTCTTCAGAGCTTCATTCTAAATATCCTCACTTTCCACAGTTCCGATGAAAGGTCACAGACTTGAAACGTAGGGCAGAGCTTTGTGACTTTCTCAGCTGCAGAGCCAGCGAGAGACCCCACCCCCCCGTGTCACCTCTTTTCAGTGAGGCCCGCTGGTAATAGGTGCTAATCGGGCAGTTGACAGGCCAGTGACGGGCTTTTCCCCAGGGCCAGGACCCTGGGGACAGAAGTCCTGCCGACTGAGGATTGCCAGCCAGAGGCCGCCCAGCTCTTTTGAGCGGCAGTGTCCCTGGAGGGGAGGTGACTGCTGCCGGACCGACACCCACCCGAGGCCCTCAAACCTCTAGGCCACAGGTGAGTGAGTCAGCAGCAAGGGCGGAGTGTGTGTGTGGGGGTGGGGGTTGGGTGGGGGGGGGGGGGGGGGGTGATTGGCCCCACCCCCTGCTCCCCCGACTTCCTGTTGCCCCTTCCCTCAATTAGGCAGAGAGTGCCTTTGAATGATGGACCCCCCACCCCATCCCAGGAGCCAACACGGCAGGGTGTGCCTGTCGTGTATGCCATGTGGCGAGCCGCCCCCTCCTGCCATTGGGTTAATGCCAGCGGTGACCAGATTGGGGGTGGGGGGGGTGGGGTGGTGCGGGTTGAGACGACCCCAGACTTAATTAGGCCGGAGGGGCGCTGAAGGGTGGGACCCTCACTCGCCACCCTCCCGCCTGATTAAATGCCCACCGCCACCAAATTCACCACGGGGGTGGGCATAAAGTTGACCGGTCGGCTAATTTTCTGGCCCCTCCCACCGGCGGGATCTTCCAGTCCCAACAGCAAAGTCAATGGACTTTTGAACGGTTCACCTAGTTTTCGGGCCCTGCCCCCGCCAGGTGAGTTTGAGCAGGGCCTAGATTGTGAGGGAAAGGGATACATCCTAGCTGAGCCCCGTTGTCTGCTCTCCACATGAAAATACAGGCAGGTTCCTCAGCCGGCATCACTAGATAACAATGATGAGTAGAAAACCTTAATGATTTGCGCTCTCCCTAGACCAGCAGCACTGAGGCTAATAATACCACCCTTAACCGTGATTAAGATCAACTAATCTAACATAGGCCGAGATTTGAACTGAGCTCCTAATAGATCGGTGCAGCTCAGCTTCCCACAGCAGGATATGCACTTGCTAACCGAACGAGTGATATTGTGTGTATCTCGGGCTTTACGATGGGCCACAATAAAAATATAGAGACCTTTAGCATGATAAGAGGGCTCAACAGAGTAGACATGGAAAAGGTGTGGGAGAGGCCGGAACTAATGCGAGATAGTCACTAATAAATCCACCAGAAAATTCAGGAGAAACTTCTTTATCCAGAGAGAATGTGGGACTCACTATCACAGGGAGTAGTTGAGGTGCGCAGCAGATGCATTTAAGGGGACCCTGGATAAACATGAGAATGAAAGGAATAGCAGGATATGCTGATAGTGAGAAGTAGGGTGGGAGGAGTGTCACGTGGAGCATAAACACCAGCATGGACACGTTGGGTCAAACGGCCTGTTTTTGTGCTGTAAATTCTATGTAATCATCCCTCTGCCTAACCATATTGTTATATTCAGGATGGCTTTTTTTAAAAAAATGCTTAAATAGATGTGGAGCAGGTCAGAACCCCTAGTGCCTGGATTTGATCAGAGATTAGTAATTCCAGTTTCTGTCAGGGCTACACAGCATTTCATTTATTTCCTTTCTTCATTTACCTTCATGTATTTCTATTTAAACAAAGACAGGATTGTGACACAGTCCAGAGGGGTGATCCTAATCAGCACCTGGGCATCTAGAGTTGGAGTTTGCTATTGAAATGAAAACTTAAAGCAAAAGCTGCCCAAAATTTTATTTTACTATGCAATGAGTGTTATGAGCAGGAATGCACTGTCTGAAAGGGTGATGTTAGGAGACTCCACACTAAGTTCAGAGAAGGTTCACTAGGCTGATTCCTGGGATGAAGGGGTTTGTCTCATGAGGAAAGTTTAAGAAGGTTGGGCCTTTTCTCATTGGAGTTTAGAAGAATGAGGGGTGATCTTATTGAAACATATAAGATCCTGACAGGGTGGATGCTGAGAGGGTATTTCCCTTTGTGGGGTAATCTAGGACTGGGGAGCCAACATTTATAAATAAGGGGTTTCCCATTTAAGATGGAGATGAGCAGGCATTTCCTCTTTCAGAGGGCTGTTAATCCTTGGAATCCTCTTCCCCAGAGAGCAGTGGAGGCTGGCTCATTGAGTATATGCAAGGCTGAGTTAGACAGATTTTTGACTGACAAGGGAGCCGCATATGTAGTAACTAGATGGCATGAATCGAAGATCATTGTTAAAAAAGTGAAGGGAAAGGTCAGGTGAGTTCTCTTTCTGCAGAAGTTGTTATGAAATAGAGCGCACTGTTAATCAGGAAATGGTTAAATATTGGGAAGGATTTTCCCCATGTCGGGCGGGCAGATCGGGTGCAGGCACGGGTGGGCGCGGACCAAATTACCACCCGCGATCGGGTCTGCGCCACCATTTTTCGCGGGCAGGCCAATTAAGGCCCATCCAGCGTACTTCACGACTCCTGTGCATAATGGGAGTGGGCGGGTGGCGGCGGGCACACTCAGCCCGCCGGGTCCAATGGTGATCCAACGGCCTGTATAAAGGAAGGCCTGGCAGCCTTAGAAAGGCTGCTCGCAATGGCTGGGCAAAGGGCTCTGCAGAGGGACAATGGAGGTGACGCAGGTCCAGAGGGTAGGCCATTGGGGCAGGCCAGGCCGGAGGGTAGGCCAGCGGGGCAGGCCAGGCCAGATGGTAGGCCATCGGGGCAGGCCAGGCCGGAGGGTAGACCATCAGGGCAGGCCAGGCCAGAGTGTAGGCCATCGGGGCAGGCCAGGCCGGAGGGTAGACCATCGGGGAAGGCCAGGCCAGAGGGTCGGCCATCGGGGCAGGCCAGGCCGGAGGGTAGGCCATCGGGGCAGGCCAGGCCGGAGGGTAGGCCATCGGGGCAGGCCAGGCCGGAGGGTAGGCCATCGGGGCAGGCCAGGCCGGAGGGTAGGCCATCGGGGCAGGCCAGGCTGGAGTGTAGGCCATTGGGGCAGGCCAGGCCGGAGGATAGGCCATCAGGGCAGGCCAGGCCGGAGGGTAGGCCATCGGGGCAGGCCAGGCTGGAGTGTAGGCCATTGGGGCAGGCCAGGCCGGAGGGTAGGCCATCGGGGCAGGCCAGGCCGGAGGGTAGGCCATCGGGGCAGGCCAGGCTGGAGTGTAGGCCATTGGGGCAGGCCAGGCCGGAGGGTAGGCCATCGGGGCAGGCCAGGCCAGAGTGTAGGCCATCGGGGCAGGCCAGGCCGGAGGGTAGGCCATCGGGGCAGGCCAGGCCGGAGTGTAGGCCATCGGGGTAGGCCAGGCTGGAGTGTAGGCCATTGGGGCAGGCCAGGCCGGAGGGTAGGCCATCAGGGCAGGTCAGGCCAGAGGATAGGATAGCGGGCCAGTGTGCCCCTCGTTATTCCGACGAGTGCCTAGCTGCCCTCCTGGAGGAGGTGGCAACACGGCGGGAGGTCCTTCTTCCAAGGGACAGGAGGCGGAGGCCTCCCCACCTGACCAAACATGTGTGGGAGAAGGTGGCTGAGAGTGTTAGCTCCCATGATGTGGTGCGGCGCACATGGCTCCAGTGCTGCAAAAGGTTCAATGATCTCCTGGGCTCGGGAAGGGTGAGTACCACGTTGCCTCAAGTCACTTAATGTAGCCTTAACCCTTCCCCCCAACCCCACCCCCACCCTGCTTTTATGTTGGCCCATAGTACTTGGTCGGAGACTTGGTGTGATGTCCAACACCGTTTTTGCTTTGCTTCATGAATTTACTTTTGTTTGCTCAATAAATTTTGACATGTTGCCATGCCTCAGGGTGATTCCTTACTTCTGCATGCGGATGGGAAGCCATGATGTTATGAGTGAGTTGTTGGACATTGAGCTTTATTGTCAAGGGCCTTAGTTAATGTTATTACCCAGGCTGATTTAGCACTCAGGTATCGAGTGTGGAGCCTGCAGCCCTGACGTGTGCTGAAGGTCCATCTGTGGTGGGCTAGCTGAAGGTTTTTTCGATTAAAGCCTACCGGATGTCCCTGTTGCCCTGGAGTATGCCTGGGTCAGCGTCTACCCCTTCAGCATTTCCCTGTGCGTGCTCATCCTCGGACTCACTGCTGGACTCATCGTGTGCAGCCGCAGCCACTGCATCTATATCGCCCACAGCGTCACCCCTTTCCAGCACAAGATTGTGGAGAGCGCAGCATGTAACCACTGTCACCGACACACGATCTGGAGGGTCCAGTCATCAGAAGCACATCTTGAGAAGACCGATGGCTTTCTCCACCACAGCCCTTGTGGTGCCGTGGCTCCTATTATACCGCTGCTCAGCTTCTGTTCTTGGATGGCGGAGAGGCGTCATGAGCCACCTTCTGAGGGGATAGCCCTTGTCTCCCAGCAGCCATCCATCCAGCCGGGCTGGAGCACTGAAGAGCCCCGGCACCTGGGAGTGTCTCAGGATGTAGGCGTCGTGGGAGCTGCCTGGGTACCTTGTACAGACTTGTAAAATCAGCATCCTGTGGTCACATACTATCTGCACGTTCATGGAGTGGAAGCCCTTCCTGTTGACGAAGGCACCAGGTTCACCCACTGGCGCCTTGATGGCCACATGTGTACAGTCTATTGCACCCTGGACACGGGGGAAGCCAGCAATGGCCATGAAGCCTCTGGCTCGCTGTATCTGGGTTTCCAGGTCCCAACGGAAGTGGATGAAAGTCAATGCACGCCCGAACAGAGCGTCTGTAACCTGCTTGACAAAAGTGTGGGCAGCTGATTGGGAGATACCGCAAAGATCACCCACTGAGCCCTGGAAGGAGCCAGAGGCAGAGAAGTAGAGGGTCACTGTGACCTTTAGAGCCACTGGCATGGGGTGTCCGCCCACACAGTTAGCAGAGATCTCAGGCCCAATCATCTGACAGATATAGTTGACTGTCTCCCTTGAGAGACGAAGCCTCCTTCGGCTCTGCACCTCAGACATATTGAGGTAGCTGCTTCGCTGCCTGTATACCCTGGTTCTTCTGCGGCCTCTTCCGCCTTGCGCTTCCAGTTGGCCCAGCGCCCCTTGTGCCTGCGCCTGTCCTCCCAAAGGTGGCTCCCCTGGAGGCTGAATGTGGACTCCTGGCCTCCTCCCCCTTCTGGCTCCCCTTCTTCCTCAGAGGAAATGCCTCCAGTGGAGAGCACAATTCCCATTCCCAGGCTAAGGGAAGGCTTTCTGAAAGCTGCAGGCCCCAGAAATGATTTCCACTGTAGAGTCCTGGCCAAGGCTTTTACTCCTGTCCTAGCAGCTGGTATGAGTTTTGAAGTCTTCCTGCTCAATCAGGCAAGTAAAAGTTACTTTCACACTTAAGTCCCTCACATTCACGACCCCACTCACCCCTCTCATCCCGCCCGTGGATGAGGTTTATATAAATGTCTCCTACCCACCTGCCCGTTGCGCCCGTGCGACATCCTGAAGATCGCACGGGCTGCAAAAAATCGAGACCAATTGCTGCCTCAAGGGCCTTAACTGGCCCATTAATTGATGGCGGGCGCGCATCTGAACTCACAGCGCACCCGCCTTCCCAAATATCGCGATGGTGCACGGTGACGTTGGGACGCTCGCCCGACATCACCGCGTGTCATTTTACGCGCCAACGGAAACATTCTGGCCATTGGGAAGAGGAAAGTCTGAAGAGGTTTGGGAATAGGACAGAATAAATGCGACTGTAAGTGAATAGCAATTTCAGAAATGCCACGTTAGCACTTTAGTGCTGTGAAGATCCATGATGCTATGAGGTCAAGAAAGAACTCCTCATCTGGGAATGCACGGGATTGATCAGCAGCTTTGGACCCTCACTTTTACCAATTTGGTGACTAAGTCAATGGACTAAGAACGGAAGTCAGTGTGAATGTCTGACAATCCATGTGCCTCCTGATCTTGGTCACCAGATGAAAACAAATTGAAGCATTTTTAAAATGGGCTTCATTTTCAGTCCCAGTTTTAGAAGTTAATTATTTTAAATGGATGCATCACTGAAAGCTTTCTAAAATAAAACTAGGCTGTTGAGCGCTCATCGCTTGGTTAGAGTCAAGTGTTTATTACAGTTTTCAGTATGGCACTATTATAAAATATATACGAAAAGCTGAGAGAGCGGGAGTACGGCGTTGAGATAGAGGATCAGCCACGATCATATTGAATGGCAGAGCAGGCTCGAAGGGCCGAATGACCTATTCCTGCTCCCAATTTCTATGTTTTCTCTGTGTTTAAAGGCTGATATACTATAGTAAATGCACAAAAATCAAATCATTCTATTTCAACAGCTAACGACTTAACAGAACTGAACTCATCCTTATTTATTTGTGTACCGCTGGTTAACAGGATAATGGAGGAGGAAGTGGTGCCTAAAGCCATCCACAATTAACTAACAAATTTTCTTTATGAAACTTGCGGCTTTATTCATTTTTTTCTACAGAAATTTATCAATATAGGATCAATTATAATTAAAATGCCTTCATAAACACAGGTGCATAGAAGGTATGCTTTCTCAGTAATTAAAAAGCTAGCCATAGAATATTTTCCTAATTTGTGAAAGGAGGAACAATCATCTAATCCTCAAAAATGGGCACCATTTGGGTGGAAAAAGAACAAATAATCTGGACATTATCACATTGCTGTTTGTGAGGGCTGGCTGTGTGCAAATTGGCTGCTGCATTTTCTCCAGGTCTCATGTAAATGCCAACCTATTGTAGGGAAAAAACTATAACCGTGGATTTTTAAGTGGGGAAAGCTTGAGCTAAGTTCTGTCTTTTGAAAATTTGGGTAACTGCTGAGGTGGCAACAGTAACAGATTTATGAATTGCCTTAATCAGGCTTAATCCATGAATGCAATTTAAGTTCATTTCAACAGCAGACTTTCCTTTATTACCATATGCCCAATCCGAATGTAACTCATAGTGTATTCCATGTATTATTATCGATGTCATTAATAAATTGTGCTAATTTTATATAATTTGCATATTTATTACAGACTGCAAAAATAGTTATTCCTCTATCAATCAATATCATATTTGTTAAACAAACCACGGAATTGGCATGTTTTAACGTTGAAGAGGCGTTTCCAAAAGTTTTGTTCTCATTTTATTTCTCCTTACTCTTAGCACGCTGTCTGATTTTGGGATAATCCGCAAACCGTGATTGGTGGTCTAGTGATTATGTTACTGGGCTAGCAATCCTAAAGCCATGGACTAGTGAGTTCGAACCCCACCACAACAGCCGCAGAATTTAAATCGATTTCATTAAATCTAGCACCAGTAATGGTAACCATGAAACTATCCAATTGTCATCAATACCCAGCCTGGCCTATGGAAATATGGTTAATGCTTAACTGCCCTCTGAAGTGATCCAGCCAGCCACTTGGGTGTACCAAAATGCTATAAAAATATCCAATAAGAGTAAAGCTGGGTAATCTGCTTGGCATCAGCCTAAGCACTGCACATGACAAAAGACACACCGGGTCCATCCACCCGACCTAACAGCACCCAGGGCGTACTGACATTACACCAAGCGCAGTGATTCAAGAAGGTGGCCCACCACCAGCTTCCCGAGGACAATAAATGGCGGCTTTGCCAGGCGATGCCACCTCATGAACAATTATTTTGTTGGGCAGTCCACTGAGTTATTCAACTGCAGTCTGCATCATAACACAGCCCAATCTTTTCGCCTTCCGCCAGGTGTACTGAGTGAGGCTTGAGTGTGGTATTTCCCACCTCCACCTTACCTAAGATCAGTCGACTCAACGCAGGCTGGAAATATAAACCCGGGATCTTCAGAATCTCACAAAATATTGAAAAGTTTTTAAATTCGTTCATGGGATGTGGGTGTCACTGGCTAAGCCCAGCATTTATTGCCCTTGTTCAGAGGGCATTTAAGAGTCAACCACATTTGCTGTGGGTCTGGAGACACATGTAGGCCAGACCAGGTAAGGACGGCAGGTTTCCTTCCCTAAAGAACATTAGTGAAGGAGGTGGGTTTTTACAGCAATTGACAATGGTTTTGTGATCATCATTATAGTTTTAACTCCAGATTTTTATTGAATTCAAATTCCACCATCTGGTGTGGCGGGATTCGAACCAGCAACAATACTACTACGCCATCGCCTCCCCTGCACCTGAACTTGAATAGTTAAGGTTTCTGAAATCTCGCATTGGGGGCGTTTATTTGTGTTGCATATGCTTTGCATGAGGTTGCATGTGTAATCTCAAACTAAATGAAGCTGACTTGCACTACAGTCATGCCCAGAAAATGACATTTTAGATCATGTCTGGAAGTTAAAATCTGGCTGTTCAAAGGTTTGCTTTAATTTTATGCTTGTACTCCAAATGTATAAAATGAAGACGTTCTCTCTCACTCCGATCCGATAATGCCTCACAGGTTGTTACCAAACCTAGCACATGTGTAATGACCCTTGGCAAACAGGTAAAAATCTCCACGCTGCTGAACACAGGGCTGTCCATCAAACAAACAGTCTTCAACTCTCGCCAAGCAGTTTGTGGTGTTATCAAACTCTACATGCTGTTCAAAAGGCCTATTAAGTGAGGCAATAAATCAAAGCTAAGATTTGTGAAATGTTCTTTTAATTAGGACTCCTTCTTTAAACATCTCACTAATTGAAGTCATTGCATGTGTTCCCAGAACGGCACACAGTTCAACTCGGAATGACATTTTTGATGGAGGATGAAAACTTTTTTTTTGGTTGGGGAGTTTCTTATTTTATCGCACGCTTCCCCTTTAATACTAAAGCTCATTCTTTCAGCAAAACTATTAAGGTAATTGTGATTTAAAAAAATAAGCTAGCTTTCATTATTGTTGTCCTGGGGTCAGGTTGGGGGCAGGGGCAAGGGTGGAGGGGAGGGGCTGTCTGTGGTGGAAAGGGTACGTCTATTGACTTGCACTCCCCACCATGATTCAGCTGATAGCACTATTGCCTCGAAAGCAAAAGGTTTTTGGATTCAGGGCCCACTCCATTGGCTTGAGCCCAATACTATAAAGGCCAACACTCAACTACTGTACTGTCAGAGGCGCTGTCTTTTGGATGTAAAACTGAGGCCCCTGTCTACTATCTCAGGTGGTTGTAAAAATGGCCATTGTTTTGAAGAAAAGCAGGGGAGTTCTCCCCAGTTCCATTGTTCCAGTGAAGCTCAACGCAAACTGGAGGAACATCTTCCGACTAGGCACTTTACAGCCTTCCGGACTGAATATTGAGTTCAACAATTTTAGAACATGAACTCTCTCCTCCATCCCCACCCACTTTCCGATCCCCCTTTTTTCCAATAATTTATATAGATTTTTCTTTTCCCACCTACTTCCATTATTTTTAAATGTATTTCCATCCATTGTTTTATCTCTACCTTTTAGCCTATTTCGATCCCTTCCCCCCACCCCACCCCCACTAGGGCTATCTGTACCTTGCTTGTCCTGCTTTCTACCCTTAATGTCCCCATTAGCACGTTCCTTAGCTAATATCACCACCGTCAACACCTCTTTGTCCCTTTGTCTATGACATCTTTTGGCAATCTCCACCTATCACTGGCCCTCTATCCAGCTCTACCTGTCCCACCCCCACCCCCTTAAACCACCTTATATTTCACCTCTCTTCTATTTTTCCTTAGTTCTGTTGAAGAGTCATGCGGACTCGAAACATTAACTGTGCTCCTCTCCGCAGATGCTGTCAGACCTGCTGAGTTTTTTCCAGGTATTTTTATTTTTGTTTTGGATTTCCAGCATCCGCAGTTTTTTGCTTTTATCTTGGAGTTCTCCCCAGTGCCCTGGCCAATATTTATCCCTCAATCAACAACACAAACGCAGATTATCTGGCCATCGCCACATCGCTGTTTGTGGGAGCACAAGTAAGACTGCCATGTTTCCTTCATGACAATAGTGATATATTTCAAAAGCGTTTAATTGGCTGAAAAGTGCTTTGGAACATCCTGGGGTGGTGAAAGGAGAAATACAAGCCTTTCTTACTTCCTAGTCGGTAGCTGTAGTCTGTGATTGAATATTAATATTTTTGCCAGAGCAGAGTATTCTCTTAGGCTGGGATTTCCCATCCCCATCGTGGGCTGGACCCCACCAGGCGAGGTGGTGCCCCAGCCAGAAGCCCATTGACTGGGACCGGAAGATCCCGGCTGAGGGGGGTGGGCGGGGGGGAGGGTGGGTTGCGGGAAATCCCGCCCTTAGTTCCCGGGATTTACCTTTTCTCCAACGTCCCTTCAGTCCCAACTTTAGCCAACAAAATCAGTGATATAACTTTTTTTATTTATTTCTCTAAGTCGCCCTTTTCTCCGGAGAGAGAATAATGCGGCTCCCTTTGAGTTGGAAAGTTCGCACTCGCTCGTGAAACTGAGCCTCTCTGAGATTAATGTTACCTTCATGAGCATGCAGCCAAATGGAAATGCACCCAGCAATGTCGCCACAACTCCCCCAGATATGTGTGAGTTCCTGCCTGGGTCAAAGGGCAGCACAATAATGCCTAATGATCTGTACTTTTTGTCAAATTGCGTAAAGACAGCTCAATTCCTGATGTGACCCGTCATAATTTATGTAATAGCGTATTGGATTTCCTTTACAGACTGAACATTTGAACTGTGCTGTTTTCCTCAAGTCCTGTTGTTCCAGCCACAATAATTTGTGAGGGTTTGTTTAACCCAATTTATAATGAAAAACACTCCAGCGCTTTATCAGGGAGGCTAGAAACATTCCCAAGCTTTCGTCCTTTAAGGCTTCCTCGTGGAATGTCAGAAAACCGGGACACATCATTAAAAATTCAAATGATTCTAACATAGAAAGCTCTGCGATAAAAAGAATTAAGGTGACCACGGGCCGGGATTTTTTTCCCTGCTCCGGAGACAGGAGTGGAGGTGGGTGTGGGATTTCGGTCAGTGTGCTGATTTCCCGCCTCCATCCCACCTCCGGGACATTTTCCTGGAGGTGAAATCGGGGGTGGGGGGTGGGGGGAGGTGGTGGTGGGAGGGGGGTGTGGGGGTGGGGGCAGGGATGCGGCAGGGCTACCCTTCTGTAGGCGGCACGTAGTCAGTTGAGCTACCGAGAAGCCCTCATGTCAGAGGCCGACAGGGGTTTCCCATTCAGCCCCTGGGCCCCGGAGGCAGTAGGGGACAGTGCAGCTGCCTGGAGGTGGCCTCCCAGCAACAGACCAGGTCGCCAGTGCTCCGGGCAGGCTCAGAGGCCCTCCCTGCCTGCTGGGATACAGAACTTCCACTATCCACCCTCTAGTGGGACTCAGCTCCACCTTCCCCCTGCCCCAGCCCCCACACCCACCCCACCCCTTCACCCCACCCCCTCCCCCGCCCCCTGCAATGCCCGCACAATATACAGTGGTAGCACAGCTGCGAAGGCCTTCTTAAAAATTTTGGATTTGATAAAGTCGGAGAGAGGCACCTCCATTTCGGGCCCCCCCCCCCCTCTCCCTCACCTACCTGCCACATGCATCCTGCTGCCGCTTTTAAGCTGGGGAGAGCCTCCTTTTGGCCCCCCAGGCTTCGAGACCCCAACAGGTGACCTGAATTGGACAGTAAGTCCACCCTCTGGCCACTCACTGACCAATTAAAGGGAAATCACATTGTTTCCTACATAGCGTGGACTTCGACCTCTAGGTGAGCTGAATGGTGGGGTTCGGAACCCCACAGGAAAACCCTGCCCCTATTGAGAACGGTTGCAAAGCTAATTGTGCTAGATTCTGCATGTCCTGTTGCCGTGCTTGTAATTGCACCCCCTTGTGACCGTTTCTGTATTTATGTATATAAGGCAAACCGGAATAAACCAGCTCAGTTGGGTACCTGACTTCCGTGTGGCACACAGTCCCTTTTGTCCCTCAAAGGTATTACAGTCTGGTGATGGGGATGGGATTACAGATTCCCTCGCTGAATAAATTTGGCTGGAGAAGCTCCCAGCAAACCAGCAGAGGAACTGCGAGGTTTTTGTTGCTGAGAAATGGGCTTGAAAATCCGGCCTTGGAGAGAAGGTTGTTGTACACGTCGGTGGACTGACCTTCGAAGATGGCTACATCAACAGGTAATACTGGGCAACTGGGAGAGTATAGTTGTGACCGAGAGTATTGCCGTGTGTAGTGGAGTGGCCAGAGATGTTTTTCACCATTAATAATATCCTCACTGTTCCTAATAAATCCAGCTGTTAGGTAGTGCAGGAAAAGGGCGATCTTTTTAGTGGAAGTCGGCCCAGGAGTGCACGAAATGCTTAAGAATTTGCTCTTCGCCTCTGCTAATCAAAAAGTCACGGCTGCTGTCAGACATTTTGTGTAAACTTCAGCAGCACAAGAGCGCCAGGCTATTGGATACTGCAGCACAGAATCAGCCTGCAACAAGGGATCAGTGAAGACATTGGAGAGTTTATCTTGGCTTTGAAAAAGCTGTCCATTCATTGTAATTTTGGAGAACTTAAAGAGAGAACATTGCGATGCAGATTTGTGCGCGGTTTGAGAAGCGAATGTGTTTGCAGTAAGTTGCTGGCGTTGCCAAAGTTAACTTCCGACATAGCTTGTCAAACAGCATTGTCCACGGCCATGGTGGAACGTGACTCGGGAGAAGTGAGTCACCTGCTGAAGTAAATAAGCTGCAGCTGAGAAGGCAGAAGGCCCAAGCGACAACAGTTAGTGCACAAAGTCCTGTTACTGGTGTTTAGGCCAATTCTGGCACAGAATTGTCCACTTGCGCAGGCAGAGTGCTACGGCTGCAAGGAGAAGGAGCAGCTTGCCAGGCCATGTTGAGAGAACGTAAACGGAGAAAACGCTGGCCGGAGGAATCGGCAGTCACGACATGCGGTTGTCGAACAGCAGCAGGTCGATGAGGGGTTGGTTGAGACCCATATGGTCCAAAGCATAAGGATGTCCAGTGGGAATTCGCAGGCATCATGGTCCAAGTAAACTCCGGTAAACATGGAGGTCAACACGGGTGCATAAATAGCGTGATTCCTGAATTGTTACGCTGTGAAAAGCTGTGTCAACATCAGCTGGAGAAATTACACAAGGGGCAGAATTTTTCAATTCGGTGGGCCTGGGATCGGCCCGGAAACAGGTCGCCATCCATGACCTGTCCCCAACCATGATTTCACACTGACAGACCAATTTAAGGCCGGCCCAGCGTGAAACACAGGAAGGGCCTGTCGGCTGCGGGGTCCAATGGCACAGGAGACAGAACGTCTCTTCTGTCTCTCACTACCTAACGTAATGGAGGGAGGGCAGGTCGGGAGGGCACTCGGCCCCCTGCTTTTCGGATGAGTGCTTTGCGGTCCTGCTGGAGGGGGTGGCTGCCAGGAGGGACACCCTTGTCCCCAGAGATGGAAGAAAGAGACCACCACACCTCACAAAGAGGGCATGGGAGGAGGTGGCAGAGCTGGTTAGAAGTCATGACGTGGTGCGGCGCACATGGGTGCAGTGCCGGAAGAGGTTCAATGACTTGCTGTGCTCAGGAAGGGTGAGTACCGTGTCGGCATGGGTCAGTGTGGAGAAGTGTTAAGGTGTGGCTGTCCCCCCCCTCCCCACCACCCAACCCCCACCCCCTACCCCGTAGCCCTTGGGGCTGCTAGAGTCTGAGTGCCAGCGGTCAATGACGCCGGAGCTGGCCAAGGGGGTGAGCCCTGGCTGATTGTGGCTCGAGGGCCATGACTCAGATATGCCCTGTGAGGTGTTCCTCAGCTGGGGCCGGCCAGGCTGCAATGGTGCTGCAGGTAGAGAGTGGACTAATCAATGCTCCTCTCTCCTTTTAGGAGAAGACAATCCATAACCAATTGGAGAGGTCACGTACAGGCGGAGGGCAGCCCAACCTGCTGCTGCTCTCCCGGTTCGATCAGGACACCCTCGAGCTGGAGAGCCTGCTCCCTCCCCGTGCAACCGGGCGTGGAGAGGCTGGGGTGACAGACGATGGGAAGAGCGCAGTGCACAGGGGTGAGAGTTTCGGGTTGTGCAACCATTCTAGTGTAGCTCCTTCATTTATGGGAGCCTCAAACCTGGAGTCCCCATTGACCATTGAAAGACAATGGCACCATGATGCAGATCTCCATTGTCTCACCCGTGTGCCTGGCATGCACAGTGACAGTGTGATGGCTTTAACTAATGACATGTCCATCTTCTCCCTTTTAGGTTCGCCAGCAGTGTTCGATCTCGGGAACCCGAAGACCCATCCTCGACTCCAGAGGACCGCCAGGCTTCAGCTGCACCTGCGTCACACCCGCTCTCTGAACCAGGCACCAGTGCAGGTACCAGCACCTCGGTGGGTATTAGATCAGTGACTAGAATGTTGGTGCATGTTGGTGATGGCACTTCACACTCGCTTGAGGTGCAGGCAGAGAGTGCCCAGGGTGCCGGCAGTCGGAGGGCTGCTAGAGACCAGGATGATGCTCAGATGAAGGCTGATGATGGGCCTCTGGAGTCATCCATTAGGCAGCAGATGCTGGATGTCCAGCGGGATGTGTGGGAGGAGCTGGCAGAGATCCATGAGGGTCTGCGTGTCATGGTCTCCGTTGTGGAGGGGTCCATGTGGAGCAGGAGCACTGCATTGACCCTCATGGCCGAGCACACTGCCTCCTCCATTGAGAGAGTGGTGACTCTCATGGAGAGGCAGCTCCTGGGACACAATCAGGGGTTCCTGGGGTTGCACTCGGACCTGCAAGACCCTCACACAGGCACTGACGTCAGCTGGTCAGTGTCAGTCTGGGAGATGGATGAGACACCCAGTATCCCAGCTAGATTCCCGTCCATCAATGATAAGCAGGGAAGTCCAGAGTGACCTCATGTTGGCACACGAGCTGCTTGTCGCCTCAGGGCGCTCCGGATGACGGCAGCAGCTCCTCTGCCCCTCTCCCAGTGACCGTGGCATCTGATGAGGTGACTGGGGAGATGCCAGCCGTGGCACTGGCCGCTCCCTTCCAGGCGGGGTCAGCACAGGCTCCACTGGCCAGAGGACGACCACCAAGGTCTTCAAGGCCAACAGAGCCAGCAGAGCCAGCCGGCTGTCTCCAATGCCGGTGCCAGCGAGGGGAGGGAGGGAGCAGCATGACATCACACTCGGAAACATAAGTTAAAGGCATCGTGAACACAAGAAGGACAGTTCACGGGTGATTTCCTGTTCATTTATGTTTGGTTTATATGTCTACTGATGTGGTAATGGTAAAGGTAACGGTAATGTCATTATACATTCAATGTGACAATAACATTACATTTGCTTTGGTTCTGATGGCCTGAGTATTCTTCACCTTTTTTCTTTCTGGTGCCGGGTGCCAGCGGCCATCCATCCAGTCGGGTTGGAGCACTGAAGAGCCCCGGCACCTGGGAGTGTCTCAGGATGTAGGCGTCGTGGGAGCTGCCTGGGTACCTTGCACAGACTTGTAGAATCTGCATCCTGTGTTGACACACTATCTGCACGTTCATGGAGTGGAAGCCCTTCCTGTTGATGAAGGCACCAGGCTCACACCCACTGGCACCTTGATGGCCACGTGTGTACAGTCTATAGCACCCTGGACACGGGGGAAGCCAGCAATCGCTGCAAACCTCTGGCTCGCTCAGCCTGGCTGCCCTTGTCCATACGGTAAAGGATAAAGGTCAGTACCCGCCTGAACAGAGCTTCTGTCACTAACTTGACGCAACTGTGGACAGCTGATTGGGAGACTCCACACAGATCCCGCACTGAGCCCTGGAAAGAGCCAGAGGCTTAGGAGTTGAGGGTCACTGTGACCTTCAGAGCTGCTGGCATGGGGTGTCCACCCACACAGTCAGAGCTGATCTCAGGGCCGATCCACTGACAAACGGAGGTCACTGTCTCCCTTGAGAGACAGAGCCTCCTTCGGCATTGCACCTCAGACATATTGAGGTAGCTGCATCGCTGCCTGTAAACCCTGTCAGCAGGATAGTGGCGTCTTCTGCGGCCCCTTCCGCCATGGACTACCTGCTGGCCCTGCGTCCCTTGTGCCTGCGCCTCTCCTCCCACAGGTCCCTCCCCTGGAAGCTGCATTGGGACACGTGGCCTCCTCTCCCTTCTGCCCCTCTCTTCCTCCTCAGAGGAGGATCCACCAGCGGAGACCACAATCCCCATCACCAGGGTAACGGAAGGCTGTCTGATACCTGGAAGGGTCCACACGGTCTGAATCCTCCGGGGGCCTTGGAGACACCAATAAGCCCTGAAATGAAGCCTGGAAATGCTGAGAATGAAGCCCCGCACAGAGATGAAGCTGCCAAGTACCAATAAGCAACCAGCAGCAAACTATCTCCAAAATTCCTCACTCCTCACACTGGCGATGCTGCTGACCCATTTTATCCCGCTCTTGGATGAGGTTTAACAAATAGTCTGCTGCCCGCCTGCCTGTTTTGCCCGTGTGATAAGACGCTCGCCCAATGTCATCACGCGTTATTTTATGCTCAAGCTGTTCGGGGGCATGGCCGCCCGCTCAGCGAAAAGTTCTGCCCATAGAATTAGAAAGTTATGGAGGAGAGAAAATTGCCAGGATGAGAACATAAGAAATAGGAGCAGGAATGGGCCATTCGGCCCCTCTAGCCTGCCCCACCATTCAATAAGATCATGGCTGATCTGCCCCAGGCCTCAACTCCTCTTTGTGCCAGCTCTTCATAGCCCTCAACTCCCCGATATTTCAAAAATCTATCTACCTCCTCTTTCAATACTTTCAGTGATCTAGCCTCCGCAACTCTCTGGGGTAGAGAATTCCAGACATTCACTACCCTCTGACAGAAGAAATTCCTTCGCAACTCCATTTTAAATGAGTGCCCCCTTATTCTGTAACTATGTCCCCTAGTTTGAGATTCCCTCACTGGTGGAAACATCTCAACATCTACCCTGTTAAGCCCCCTCAGAATCTTGTCCGTTGTACAAATGGGAAGTTCGTCCCAAAGAAGAATCAAGGTGCAAAACTATCCATTGTTGTAGTGAAGGATGAAAAACCAGCTTTGTTAGCAAGAAACTGGTTAACAGCACTTTAAGTTCAATTGGGATGAGCTTTTTCACAAAGAAGTGAAATTCACGACACAAAGATGACGTGATTGTCAAGTATCCTCAGGTGACCGGCAAACCAATTCAAGGATATGAGCCCAACATAGTCCGGAGGAACGCAGGCCAGTTTTTTGCAGGCCTTGTCCAGTGTCTTATGATCTGAGTGAAAGTAAAACAAGAACTGAAAAGGCTTGAGACTGAGAACATCAGGCTGGATTTTCACCGAGTCACAATGACTCAGGAGCCCCTTACAAATGGCGGGCAGATCCTGATTCCAGGATTCCCGACCACATTCCTGGCTGTCTGATTTTTGGGAGTGCTTTTTAAGCGTGCTGGCTGGGTCCTGTCAAAAGCCTGTATCCTGCACTCCGGCTCCATTGAGGAGATAGGCATGTCCTAGTCCTCTGTAATTTTCATGGAGTCTGGCCCTGCTTTTAAGGACCCTTAAGGAGTCATGAGCCCTATTGTGCATGAAACCTAATGTCCATGAACCCTAGTGTGCATGAACTCTAGTGTGCATGAACCCTAGTGTCCATGAACCCTAGTGTGCACGAACCCTAGTGTGTACAAACCCTAGTGTCCATGAACCCTAGTGTCCATTAACCATAGTGTGCATGAACCCTAGTGTATATGAACTCTAGTGTGCATGAACCCTAGTGTCCATGAACCCTAGTGTGTATGAACTCTAGTGTGCATGAACCCTAGTGTCCATGAACCCTAGTGTGCACGAACCCTAGTGTGTACAAACCCTAGTGTCCATGAACCCTAGTGTCCATTAACCCTAGTGTCCATTAACCCTAGTGTGCATGAATCCTAGTGTGCATGAACCCTAGTGTGCATGAACCCTAGTGTCCATAAACCCTAGTGTGCATGAGGGGACTTTTTGAAAGGTAAGTTCAAAAGGTCCCCCTCATGCAAACCACACCCCACCCCCCAATGCCAAGCTATGCAGTTCCATGCCTTTGACCCATTTTTCTAATTCATTCATGGGATGTGGGCTTCGCTGGCTGGGCCAGCATTTATTGCCCATCCCTAGTTGCCCTTGAGAAGGAGGGGTAGTGAGCTGCCTTCTTGAACCACTGCAGTCCATGTGGTGTAGGTATACCCACAGTGCTGTTAGGGAGGGAGTTCCAGGATTTTGACCCAGCAGCAATGAAGGAACAGCGATATATTTCCAAGTCAGGATGGTGAGTGACTTGGAGGGGAACTTGCAGGTGGTGGTGTTCCCATCTATCTGCTGCCCTTGTTCTTCTAGATAGTTGTGGTCATAGGCTTGGAAGGTGCTGTCTAAGGAGACCGTATAGAAACAGTTAACCCTATAGTGACAGTAGGATGTGTAAAAACAAAAGCTTTAAAAGTAGTGATTCATTCACAACTTTCTACTGTGTATGAGAAAAGTCACTTCACCACAAGCCAATAAAAGTTTCATTCATCCAGAACCTTTGAAATATCAGCAACAGAAACTGCAAACCTTTGAAGCCAATTAACCTTGTGTAAATAAACATTGTGAAATGGACAGCAGAGATGAGAGAGTCAGAGCTTTCAATCAAGCAATGTTTTCTCTGGGATGCAGGTGTTTTAGTACTCTAATGGATGTCTGGGCTGTCAACCAAGCATACATAATAAGGCTTGGGAATCTGGCGCATTCTACTTGGCAAAGAATTGCAGTTGGTCAGAACAACAGCAACCATTATAATAAAATATATAATACCTAGAGGGTGGTGACAGTCTGGAATGCACTGCCTGGGAGAGTGGTGGGGGCGGGTTGCCTCACATCCTTTAAAAAGTACCTGCATGAGCACTTGGCACGTCATAACATTCAAGGCTATGGGCCAAGTGCTGGTAAATGGGATTAGGTAGGTAGGTCAGGTGTTTCTCACGTGTCGGTGCAGACTCGATGGGCCGAAGGGCCTTTTCCGCACTGTGTGATTCTGTGATTCTGTGAAAGGCAAAATACTGTGGATGCTGAAAATCTGAAATAAAAACAGAAAATGCTGGAAAACCTCAGCAGGCCTGACAGCATCTGTGGAGAGAGAAACAGAGTTAACATTTTGAGTCCGTCTTCTTCAGACTCTTCTTCAGAGCTATAGAGAAGTAGAAATGTGAAAAAATTTCTACTGTTTATTGGGGGTGGGGTGGTGGCTGGGATAAAAAGGATCAAAAATGGGATAGAAAAGGGGATAAAAGAGATAAAACAATTAATAAATGAATAAAAATAAAAATGAATAAAAATAAAAATAAATGGATAAAACATAAAAATAAATTTTAAAAGTGGATTTAAAAAGGGATAAAGATGGAGGAGCGAGTTCATGGTCTGAAGTTGTTGAACTCAATGTTAAGTCCGGAAGGCTGTAAAATGCCTAATCGGAAGATGAGGTGCTGTTCCTCCAGTTTGTGTTGGGCTTCACTGGAACAATGCAGCAAGCCAAGGATGGACATGTGATCGTTGATCCCGAGGTTGGCCCACTGCTATCCAGTTAAGTGCCTGAGTGGCACTTACTTTGGCGGGCTTTCCCATAAAGAGGTGACACGGAACTATTGCTGGCTCTCCAATCGGTGGGCAAGAACCCTGTCATCTCTATTTACATACCGCCCGCAGTTACTAAAATGGATGAATGAAGTCTGAGGTATTTCCAGCATTTTCTGTCTTTATTTCTGATTTCCAGCATCCACAGCATTTTGCTTTTGCTCTTCAATGGTGAGATTGAAAGTTAATAATAGCAGAGCCCTAGGAGCATCAGGCTACATGTCCATGAGGCAACGCCTTATGTAGGGGAACTCCAGAAAAGCATAAATACCAAATGAGGGCTAAAATATTCACCAGAACTTTTTTTTTTCACTAATATGCGTCTGTTGAAGTTTTGGGGCACCTACATTGATGTCACAGAGGTGAGAAGAACTAGATTTCAAAAACGGAAATGCTTATTCCATTGTGGGGCAAGTTTGGGATAAATTGTGAGATCACGGACCCCATGATTTTCACCCGAACAGCATGAAAAGGCAAACACTTGCTTCATTGTAAAATGTAAAGTACAGTTCAAAGTTGCCATCAAGTAGATCAGATTACAATCCTCATTGTATTACTTCCAGATTGCATGCAGGTGCAGTTTGAAGTAAAAGTTGTCCCATTATTTTTCATGTTTTAGAGCTAGGCTAATGCAAATTTTCGAATTTTAATAATGGAGAAGAAATAATTTTGAACACACATCTTTAAAAAGGAAGCAGAAGGTGAAAAGTCCTGAGTTGTGATAATCACAGTCTTATTAAGGGAGTAGATCTTGGTGTTTGTGCCAGACCGTAAAGCAGGTGATAGCCAATCAGAGGCTCAATTTTACCCTCTCCTGCATTTTTACACTTCCAGAGATAAAAATTGGGAAAGACATAAAACGATGAGCTGATGTGCTATCAGCCATTTCCCACTTTTCAAACATCAGTGTAAGTCATGATAATGTTAAATATTATTGCTTATATGTTCTCTCATAAAAACCTTAATATTTTATATTGACGATTCTATGCATTTTTTAAAATTCCAATTTGACATTTTATTTGTGCTCATCTAACACTTACGTACAAACAGATGAACTAGGAGCAGGAGTAGGCCATTCGGCCCCTCGAGCCTGCTCCGCCATTCATTAAGATCATGGCTGATCTGACTGTGGCCTCTACTCCATATTCCCACCTACCCCTGATAACTTGTTGAAGGGAGTCAAAGGTTTTGTCCAAATTAGTGAGGTAGGGTACTATCAGATATAGACAATGGCGGAAACCGTGAATCTGTGGTCTGTGTTTATTATAAACTGATGAAATTCAACAGTCAAGCACAGGTCTGCCTTTCACTATATTGGCAACTCGTTTGATTGTTAAACTTGCTCATTGCCTCATGCACTAATACAACAATGACTGGCCTGTGCATTGCATCTTCATTGTTTTATAAAAGGTCTGCCTCTGTGCAACTAGGAGACCTCTTTCTCTCTTCCCTGGTGTTCCATTTGTGCAGCCCCCATATATCGCCAGTGCCAGTGCAGCCCAAAGCTTCCACTTCTACTCCCACTGAGTGCAGGTCCCCTTTTTAAGGGGGTGGGGTGGGGGACAGATTGCCTTTAAGAGGTGCGGGCCAGCCACACCACCTGAGATCAGCACATGCTGCTCGGACCCCCTACTGAGCACTCAGGCAGCCAGCAGCACAGGCCTCTTTCTGGACCAACCCCACAGTGGGGTAAATAAGGAGGCAGCGCCGCGTTTGCATGCCGCCAAGTCAACAGCTATGGGCTCAGGCAGGTCACGAACCACAAAGCCCCACAAACTCCGAAAATGGGGCATAAGAAATTTTTAGCCCCCTGGGTTCATGGAGCCCCAGTAAGGCTGTCAACCCTCCAGGGGTGTCCTGGAATCTCCAGGAATAAAAGACCGCTCCCAGGAGCAAAACCATTGAGGCATGAAGAGGTCATCTTTCAGTTATTAAAATATTGGAGAAAGAGAATAATGGCTACTTGACTCCAAGTCAACGATCAACCAATCAGATAATGCAATGAATATTCACTTTCCAATTGGTCTAGGAAGAAGGTGCACTATGACGATAGTCATGACTGGAGGCCAATGAGAAAGTGGCTGGTGAGGTGGTTATGGGTCATTTAGTGAAACTTCCAGGAATACGTCCAACCAACAACAACAGCAACGATTTATGTTCATAGCACTTTTAACATAATGAAATGTCCCAAGGTGCTTCACAGGCGCATAATAGAATAAAGTATGACACCAAGCCAAGCTGATCGGATGGCCAAAAGCTCGGTCAAAGAAGTGGGTTTTAAGAAGTGTGAGAAGTGTCTTAAAGGAGGAAAGTGAGGTAGAGCGGCAGTGAGTTGTGGAGGGAGAATTCCAGAACTTGGAGACTAGGTAGCTGAAGGCATGGCCATCAATGATGGTGCAGGCATTGCATAAGAGACCAGGATTAGCGAAGTGCAGGTATCTTGAAGGACTGTAGAATTGGAGGTGATTGCAGAGATAGGGAGAGGTGAGGCTATGGATGGATTTGAACAAAAGGATAAGAATTTTAAAGTCAAGGCATTGCTCTGCTGGGAGTGAATGTAGGTCAGCGAGCACAGGGGCAGTAGGGGAATGGGACTTGGTGCGAGTTAAGACAGGGACAGCAGAGTTTTGGATGACCTCAAGTTTACAGAGGGCAGAATATTGCTGTTAACTGGCGGGAGTGGGCCCGACACGCTGACGTGTAAAATGATGCGACATGACATCGGACCTGCGTCCTGACTTCATCGCGCGTCATTTTGATATTTCGTTCGAAGGGCGCACGCTGGAGTCGACTGCGCGCCCGCCAAACTGTCAACCGCCTATTAAGGCCATTAAAAAAGTAATTTACCTTATTAACAACGCTGCCTGTCCAACTTTAAGGTAGGCGGGGGGGCAGGCGAAGAGCCCAAGCGGCCTTCACATGTTTCAGGAAACCTCATCCACGGGCGGGATGAGGTTTCCTGAAGGTTTTATAAAATAATTAAATAAATTTTGCTAAATTCACAAACATGCCCCAGCTCATGTCACACGAGGGGACATGTTTAAATAATGTTTTACTTTATTTATAAAAAAAAGTTTTATTATCTACTTAATCTCCCTGAGGCAGCTCCGTGCCTCAGGGAGATTGCTGTGCTCTTTCGCGTGCATGCGACTCTCCCTCCTCCCTCTGGTCGCACAGGTAGCGCTGGGGCCAACCTTAATTGGCCCGCCCGCATAAAATGGCGGCACGCAGCCAATCGTGGGCAGCGATCAGCTCCTCACCCGCCCGCACCTGCTCCCGAACAGCCCTCAGAGGGTAGAACGTGGGAGACCAGCCAGTGGTGTATCGGAATAGTCGAATCTAGAGCTAATGAAGGTATGATGGGGCTTTCAACAGCAGATGACTGAAGTCAGGCTATGTTAGAAATGTGGGAATAGGCGGTCTTAGTGATGGTTGGAAGTTCATCTCAGGGTCAAATGTGACACCAAGCTAATGAACAGACTGGCTTAATGTCAGACTGTTGCGGGGAGAGGGATGGAGTCGGTAGTTAGGGAATGGAGCTTGGAGTGGGAACTGAAAACAATTGCTTCAGTCTTCCCGATACTTAATTGGAGGAAATTTCTGCTCGTCCAGAGTTGACAATCCTAAGCCCCAAAGAGAGAGTCTATTAAAATTCAATTCTGGGCTGAGCATGTAGAATCTAATCATTCACTCAGCAAGAAGCACTTCTCGTGTAACCCCAGTCGCACTCCCTGAATCTAAGATTGCAAAGGAAACCCTAGAGCCAATCCCCGCTTACTTTGCAGGAACTGTCTAGCTCGCCGCTGAGAAAGATAAGTGAACACGCTTTCGTGTAACTCTGCAGGATTCAGAGTATTTCCAGATAATATGATAGTGAATTTGGCTATGCATATTTCATATATACCAGAAGCTCAAACATTACACATCAGCAGAACAGAGGTAATGAATGCAATGGCTGCTCTTAGACTGTACAAGTAATGACTCCCCTCTGTAAAGTATACAGGAGCACTTTTCTACACTGTGTGTGAGAGGAGGGAGCATTAAAAGGTGAAAGTGACTTACCAAATCAAAAGCACTTTGGAAGTTGTAAGCCTCCCCCTCCCTTTTTCCAGACCCATTACGTTAAATGATCTGACTTATTAGTTGCTGTAATTGCTTAATACTCATTTTCAAATTGATATGTGGCTATGTGCCACAGAGATACCCTTCAGCCATCTGATTAATTGAAAGATTAATTTGAATGATAAAACACTTGGTGGTTTGTGTTTGTATTTGCATTACTTTGTATGAGCCAATCCAAAACTCTGCTGCCCTATATCCTATTCATACACAGGGACCCGTTCTCTGCAAACAAAAGGAATATGTTCAAGCCTTGCACCTTTTTTGAATTACCCAGGAACTTGGGGAGCCTACAGTTCTCCGTTGCTTTCTCCATGGCAATGACTTGCCCACCAATCAGCATTCTTTTCTCCTGTATAGGTTGAGTATGTGTAGGTCAAGTATCCTTCACCCATAAATCCAAAAACCGAACATATTAAAAAACCGCACTGTTTTGAACCTCATCGACCTTTAGCACAGGAGGCCCCTGACCCAAGCCGACGTGAACTTCATCACCCGCACCCAACCTTTAGCGCGGGAAGTCTACTTGTTCATCTGCACATCGACACGCTGAACCCCCTCTTATAAGCAGAATCACAGATGGAGCCACAATTTATTACAGGTACTCTGTGTTTATTATTCAGTGATATATCTTAATTTTCCAGCCATTTTATTGACTTTAGACTGTAGCTGGTCTCGGCCTTGGCCATTGTAGTGTAAGTAGGTGCTAGTCCTATATCCGAAAACCAAAATTACCTGAAACCCGAAATGCGATTGGCCCCATGTATTTTGGATAATGGATACTCGACCTGTAGTATAAATTGTATCCGTTTGAAATTTGGTATTCTTGCATTTGTCCTGATGAGCGCAGGATGAAAAGCTTCAGCAACATGTCTCTCTTTTCAGCAAGGTTCATCCTGTGAATGCATTGCAGATAATCATACCCAGTCCACTGAAACAAGACCACGCTCCTGAAGACCTAGGTGTTGAGCTGAATGACCCTCTTCCTCTTCCAATCACACCTTTTTACAAATCACTACTCTGACCTCAGCCAGGAGATTGAGGGCAATTCTGGGTCCCACCCTTCATGAAAGATATAAAGGCCTTAAAAAGGATACAAAGATGGTTTACCAGGGTGTTACCAGGGCTGAGGGGCTTCAGCTATGAGGAGAAGGGGGAGGAAAGTTAGGACTGTTCACCTTGGAACAGAAATGGTTAAGAAGTGACCTCATAGATGTTTTCAAGATGATGAGAGGTTTTGATAGAGTAAAACTATTCTCATTGGGGAGTGGGCAAATAATCAGAAATCTTATATTGAAAACCATTGGCAAAAGATCTAGAGGGGAGAGGGAGAGAAATGCTTTCACTCAGAGAGTTATCAGGATCTGGAATGATTTAACTGAAAAGGTGGTGGAAACTGATTCCATAAATAATTTTAAATGGAGTTGGACTGATATTTGAGCATGAGCCTTATAGGGTCACAGACCAAAAGCAGGAGCATGGGACTAAAGACCTCTGCTCTTTCAAGGAGTCGACACAGGTGCAATGGCTCAAATGTCCTCCTCTGTGCTGTCTGTTTTATGATTTTCTATAAATCGTTTGCCTTGGAAGGGACCCCATTGTTCGTCTTTCCCTTAGAACGGAACAGAACAGCCCACAGCCTGTCACCAACCCCTGACCATCCATGCCTCTGTGCCTCAGTGCAGCTGTGCGGCTGGTACTTCTGTGAATATTCATTTTGGAATTTCCTCCAGCCATTATTTTAATCGCAGGTCTCACTTACCGCAACTGAACGATTCTATCAAGTGCAGACAACAGCAATAAGAACTCTATTAGGCATATTTTCTTCCTTAAGTACAGTTTCCGACTAAATGGAAGAAAAGAAATATCAAGGCAAAAAGGTAGTCAAGCATTTTGAATTGGATCTACCATTTTATTATTGAGTAGCTGTGTATTGCAGCAATGAACTACATATTTCATTAGATTCTGAACTCTTTTCTGTAATATGAAATAATGTAAGAAGCACATTTCAATCTCATTTAATTTTTCATCATCTGCAAGACCGTATGTGAAATGGGGAAATGTCCATTAGTCACATGTGATTATTAAATTCGTCCATTTTAAGTGAAAAACCAGGTTAATTCAAAAGACAATGGAAAGTTTACATGAATTTTATAATGTCACTCTTTGAGAATTGTAGATCTCTGTTGCACCAAGAATAGAATCTAATTCCAGGTATAATTTTTTTCCTTGATTTAATGTTTCCCAGGAAAATTAAAAACCACCAAGTTTTTAAATGTATTGTCACGTCAATTATAGTTGATTTACATTGTGTTCACGTGATACACCAGACACAGATCTCTTGTAGGGAGGTTTTCCTAAGGTGCTGTGGGTTTGAGTCATTGGGGGATTGATTCAATGGCTTTTTGTGAGGAATTGGAGAGCAGCATGAGTGGGAATCTCAGAGTAATTCTCTTTCACTGTTTCAGTTACAAGGACCAGGAGAGGGATCAAGAGTGAAGCGCAAGTGTGTGCTTTGAACCTCGTTCCACCGCTGTAACATCGCCTGACTTCACCCCTCTCTCAATTCATCCTCAGCTGAAACCCCAAACCATGGGCAGAATTTTACAGCCCCGTTTCAGCGGGGACGGGACTATAAAATGCGGCGAGACATTCTAAACCCCATTGACGACAGCGGGAAGGTAAAATCCCACTGCCATAAAATTCTGCCCCATATCTTTGTTACCTCTAGAATTAACTTTTCCAATGCTGTACTGCCAAGCTTTCCATCTTCCACCCTACATAAACTGCAGCCCACTCAAAACTGCACACACCCTAACTCACACCAAGTCCTGTTCACCCATCACCCCATTGACCTATATTGGTTCCAGGTCAGGCAAAGCCTCAATTTTAAAAATTCACACCTGTGTATTCCTCACCCCCCGCCTCTCTATCTGAATTATATACTTTAGTCTTAAAAACCTCTGAAATCTCTGCTCTCGTCTAATTCTAGCCTCTTGGGCATAACCAATTTTAATCGCTCTACCGATGATACCTTCAATTACCTGGGCCCTAAGCTCTGGAATTCCCTCCTTCAGCAGCTCTTCCTCTCCCCCTCCAGCATTTCTTCCTCTCCCCCTTCAGCATCTCTTCCTCTCCCTCTTCCTCCTTTCAGGTGCTTCTTAAAACCTCCCCCTTTGACCAAACTTTTGATCACCTGTTCTAATGAATCCAGATGTGGTTCAGTGTCAAATTTTGATTGATTATGCTCCTGCCTTGGGATATTTTACTTTGTTGAATGTGTCATATAAGATGTGTTCTTTGACTGGTTTACCTTTCCAATGTCTCCTATGATAATCTGGGGCAACCCTGTTGCATTTAAGCTATTAACCTTAACCAAAACAGAAGACGTCTTTGATATTATAAGCCAGGCTGCAGCAAATAGCATGGCTTGACCATTGCATTGCCAATAAAATGGAGATGTCAATGACAGGAATCCTCTCTTGTGCCAAGGTCAGAACAGCATTATTTGCACACACATAGGGCGAAATTTTATGGCAGCGGGATTTTACGATCCCGCCGAAGCCAATGAGGTTTAGAATGTCTCGTTGCATTTTACGGCCCCGTCCCCACTAAAACAGGGCCGTAAAATTCTCCCCATAGGCCTTGGGATCATGGTGAGTGTACCCAGAGCAGCTGTGAGTTTTTTTGCAGTTGCAGGTGATGCCTCTTCATGAAGTGACCCTTCTCGTCCATATCATGCAACAGATTAGGAGTTAGAATCATGGAATAATACAGCACAGAAGGAGGCCATTCAGCCCATCAAATCTGCGCTGACTCTTTTGTGGAGCAGTCCTGTTAGTCCCTCTCTGCTACTCTTTCCCCATCTCCCTGCAAGTTTTCTTCAAGTATTTTTTCAATTCCAATTGAATCTATTTCCACTGCGCTCAGGCAGGGTATTCCAATTCCTAACCAGCGTTATTTTAAAAAGTATTTTTCGCATTTCATCTCAGGTTCTTTTGCCAATCACATTAAATCTGTGCCTCTGGTTATTAGCCTTCGGCCATTAGAAGCACTTTCCTTTTATTTGCGCTGTCTAAACCCGTCATTATCTTAAACAGTTCTATCAAAAACCTCCCCCCTTTAGCCTTCTCTGCTTTTAAGGAGAATGAGGCCAGCTTCTCCGGTCTACCCACAGCCCTCATCCCCCCGGAAACATTAAAGTAAATGTCTTCTGTACTTTCCCCAAAGCTTTCACACCCTTCCTAAAGTAATGCTCCCTCGAAATAGAGCCTGCACTGTTGGGAACCTGGGGAGGAAAATGTTGCATCCCCCACCCCCCCAAGACTGCATGTGATGTTTTGAGCCTTAGGGAGTCCTTGTCCCAAGTCTATGGACATTGAGGGGTAGCATGTTATTTGAAGGGGCTGCTCCTCTGTTTCTGGCTGGATTTTAGCCCCACACTCTGAATCTTTTTGGCCATCGGGTGCAGAGGGCGAGTTCGGCTTCCTCCTTCCAACCCTCGTGGGTGTAACTTGTGTTGCCGAAGTTATTTGGCACTTTAAATGCACGGGCGTGATTAAGCACAACAAATCTTTGCAAATTCTTCAATGCGTAAATATCAAGAAAGATCCCCATCAAAATAAGAGTGATATTCAAGTGAAGTTCAAACGACAGCACTGGTTTACCGATTCGTAGTGAAGCCAATGCTGTTCGCGGATCTAACCTCAACTCATGACATCTGGTTTGGAACCACTTTGTTTAATTTAACCATTTAAATGCTATGCCCTTCAAAATTGCCCAGAAGTCTGAACACTGAAAATAGGGTACGAAATGGCCTACAAGCCACTCAAGTTCGAGAGCAATTAGAGATGGGCCAGCGACATCAACATCCCACGAAAGATTTTTTTAAAAATGCCCTTTGCTCAATTTTGTAACACCTCTTGAAACATGAGTTCCAGTTTCTACAACTTGCATTCATAAGTGTAGAAGACCAGGAATGGGGTGGGATTAGGGGGGTGGGGTGTGGAGTCAAAGTCATGGGCCACAGGGTCAAAGCAGTCACCAAATTTGCGTTCGTCTCCCTGGTGTAGAACTGATTGCATTGCAAGTAATGAATAGAATAAACTAGATTAGAGGAAATGCATGCAAATTGCAGTATTCCCTGTGAGAAGTCAGGGCCTCCGACAATGATGTTCAAGAGGCGAAGGAACAGATGTTGTATTTACTGCAGTTGCGAGAAAAAGTGCCAGGGAACAGAACACCGAACGTCCGAATGATGCCGGAATCCCAGAGGCAGCAGCCCTTCTAAAAAACAGAGAAGGAAGTGGTGGGGGGGGAGGGAAAAATGTGCAGTCGGTGTTGGGAGTCATGTTGATTGTGCAAATGACAGAGTGGCAATCTGGTAAATGTGGAGGCTGGTTGGCGAGGACAAGGGACCTTTGTTTGGGTGGAGGAATATGGCCATCTGCAGATAAGGAACCAATGACAATCAAGGACTCTCCCCGCCACAACTGAGGGGGAAACTGCAATTAAAGCAAATAGAAGACATGTCAGTACGGATAACGGAGTCATCAGAATAAAAAGACAGAAATCATAAAATGATACAGCACATAGGGAGACCATTCAGCCCATTGTGCTTGTTCCAACTCTTTGGTAGAGCTATTCAATTATCTCCACTCGTGTGCTCTTTCCCCTTTGCCCTGTAATTTTTTTTACCCTTCAAGTGTTCATCCAATTCCCATCTGAAAGTTACTGTTGAACCTGCTTCCACAGCCCTTTCAGACATTCTAGAGTGGGCGGGCCAATTAAGGCCCACCTAATGGCCTGCCCGACAGGAAACGCTATCCACTTCCTGTGCAGGGGGGAGGGAATCCCCATCTGTCAAAGTGCGCGCACATCTCCCTGAGGCAAAGTGCTGTCTCAGGGAGATTACTGACAGTCCAAAAAACTTTAAAAATAGAAAAATTTTAAAATTAACATGTCCCCCTTATGTGACAATGTCACACGAGATGGGACATGTTAATAAATATCACATAAAATGTATTAAAGTTTTTGAAAACGGCCATGAAACCTCATCCCGCCGGTGGATGAGGTTTCATGTTTTTTCAGAATCCCACTGGGGCTCCTGGCCTGCCCACCGGCCTTGAGGTTGGACGGGCAGGTCTTTAATTATCTTAATTACTCTGTCAATGGCCTCAATTGGGCATTGACAGGTCGGCGGGCAGACAGCTGATTTCACTGTCCGCCCGCCTTCCTAAAAATTTAAATGGATCGGGATGACGTCAGGGGTTCCTCCCGACATCATCTCGCGTTATTTTCCCCTCGGCGAGTGGGCCCCGCCCCCAAATCGCTGACGGGAAAATTCAGGCCGATGTCTTCTTACTATTGTTGCCTTCCATGTCCTAGGTTAGAACATGAACTGCGACTGCCTGTTGAAAATTCAACCACATACTGCCCATACTGAAGCTCAGATATCTGGGTCTTGGAGTCTTCACAGAGAGCAGGGAAGGAAGAAACATAATCCAGGTAACTGAGAGTGAGTGAGCTTGTAATAGGTCTCTGCAGAAAAAAAAACCCATCATTACCAGAATTGGAGAAAGAGAAATCCATTAAGGAAAGAGAGGAGTTTAGAGGTGGACCACCTAAATTGTGAAGGATGAATAGAGATTTGAAGCGCACTCAATTATATTTTCAAGCTTACATCCAAAAGTAGCATCATCAAGATAGTTATCAGTGTTATCAGTTATCAGCTCACCATCACTTTCTCAAGGGCAATTAGAGATGGGCAATAAATGCTAGCCTTCAATGCCCACATCCCATAAAAGAATAAAAAAGGTGCAACTGGGAAGAGGATTCTAATGAGTGGAACTATAGGATGCTATAGGATAACTATAGGATAAGATCCATATCAAAGGAGGTGAGCGTAGTTTCAAGACAAAGGGTTCAAATTGGGAACAAGTTCATTCGATACCTTAGTTTCAAGCATATTCAGAAACAATTTACCAGGTTACAGAATGTGTTTGGGGACACAAGACCTAGAGAGTTTGAAATGTAAACAGCGGTATCTTGCATTTCAATCAAGCTTCAGTGTAATAACACATCCCAAGGCATTCCGTAAGGAAGAAATCAAACAAAACTTGACACTGAGCCACTCAAGCAAATATTAGGATAGGAGACCAAAAACTTGGTCAAAGAGGTAAATTAAGGAGCATCTTGAAGGAGGAGAGAGAGGTGAAGGGTCAAAAGTTCAATGAAAGGAGTTGCTTAGGGGCTAGGCTGCTGCTGCAGGTATGGCCGCCAATAGTGGATCAATGAATTTCAGGGATGCACAAAAGCCCAGAATGGGAAATGCACAGATATCTCCGAGGGTTGGCTGAAGGGGATTACAGAGACAGGGAAGGGTGAGGATACCGGGCAGGGATTTCAAAGTGAGGATGAAAATCAGGGCATTGCTGAACTGCAAACATAGGACAGCGAGCACAGGGGTGATGTGGTGAATGGGACTTGGTGCAAGTTAGGGCATGGGCAGCAGAGTTTTGGATGAGTTAAATTTTATGGAGGGTGAAAGACGGGAGGCCAGAGAGGATATCATTAGAATGATCAAGTCTAGAGTCACCAAGGCAAGGCTGAGGGTTTCAGCAGCAGGTAAGTCAAAGCAGAGACGGTACAAGTAAAGCACATGGGACGAATGAGTTCAGGAGATAATTAGAGTTGTTTCCTTGAAATATAAGATTGCAGGATATAGCAAAAAAAAATGAATATATTAGAGATTAATCAAAAAGGTTTGGTCAAAGAATGTTTTCCTTGCAACATTAAAACAAAGTTCTGTGGTGAAATTTTCAGAAAGGAAGTATTGCACAATGTCCAAAATACATTTTAAACTTAATTTCTGGAAACAGATATTGATTAGCAACATTCCCAAGTGGAGCGTTGTCAGGAAGCAAAGTATGAAAGAGGTCATTAACTAGAGCACACAAAAAGAATGGTGGAACAGTGCAATCCACATTAAGAGCAACAAGCTAATTAAAAGCCTTTTGCAGACAGCCTCACAATGCTTGGAAGTCGATTGCTTTGCTTTGTTAACTAATTTCAAAGAAGCGTTGGATAAGTATCTAGAAATGTGATTGAAAGTTAGTGGAAAAATGAATGTAGATTCTCAAATATTGCATGGAACATGATCATGATTGTAACACGGAATATGGCACTGTTAAGCAATATAGATCACCATTTTAAACCCATATATTGATTTTCAGAAATTCGCTTTAGAGGAGGAAATTTCTAGTGTTTTAACTTAAAATTTTCACCCGTGGGGCTACAGGGAAAAGGTGGAGGAATGGGGCTAGATGAGTTGCTCTTGCAAAGAGTCAGCATGCACATGAGAGGCTGAATGGCCTTCCTCTGTGCTGCAACCATTCTATAGTTAATCTCTATCTTAAATCCATCTAAGGTTGCTGCACTGCAGGAGGTGATCCAGCCCATCACTGTTAAATTAGCAGACAGGGAGAGGGTAGCGGTAATGTCACTGGATGAGTAATCCAGAGGCCCAGGCTAATACTCTGGAGGCAAGGGTTCAAATCCCACTATAGCAGCCGGCGGAATTTAAATTCAATTAACAAACTGGAATTGAAAAGCTAGTCTCAGTAATGGTCACCATGAAACCATTACTGATTATTCTAAAAATCCCATCTGGTTCACTAATGTCCTTTAGAGAAGAAAATTTGCTGCCCTTACCTGGTCTGGCCTACATGTGAGACCCCCAGCAATGTGGTTGACTCTTAACTGCCTTCCTGAAATGGCCTAGCAAGACACTGAGTTCAAGGGCAATTAGAGATTGGTAACAAATGTTGGCCTTGCTAGTGACACCCATATCCCATGATAAAATAAAGAATTAAAAAATATCTTGGATCCATAGTACAGCATGGTCTCTGAAAAAACTAACCTTCATAAGCCTAATTATATGCATTTATTTCTGTCCTTAAGTCATTATTTGGTCAGCTCCTGTTATAATTATATTTAGCATGTATTTGAGAAAGCCCTAATACACTGGCCTTGACTGGTAGAATAGATGGCTATAATTAACCAGAACATTGTAGCCAAATCAATAACTAACTGATTTTTAACCAGAACAGCTATTAATAGTTTCTCAACTGAAGTAAGTAACATGCCATAAAACATAAAATTTGTTACAGTATGTTCTTCTTCACACTGCACTGCCAAATGAATAATTAAATGGATGTCTGACAATGATTTGCACCTTGCTTATTCTTATTTGAAGTGTATAGGAATTATGAGCCGAGCGTAATACTAATAATAAAAATGGAAAATGCTGGAAACACTCAGCCAGTCAGGCAGCATCTACGGAAATAGAAATGGCTCAAGTCTGTGAACTTTCATCAGGACCGGGAAAAGTAAGAAATGTAACGGGTTTTAAGCAAGTGAAAGGTGAAAGGGTGGCAAACAGAGCAAAAGAGAAGGTCTGTGATAGGGTGGGAGACAGGGGGGATTGAATGAAAGAAGGGTTCACGGTGTAAGGCCGAAGGGAATGGTAATGGGGCATGTAAAGTAATAAAAGGTGTTGTCTAGGGGAGGTGTGGATAGCAGACTCATGAACAGCTGCTTTAATATCTCTCTACACACTATTTCAACAATTGTTTTACAAAAACAAGGACAGTGTCAAGACTCCGTAGAGCATCTCACAGTCAATGAGGTACTTTTGAAGTGTAGTCATTGTTGTAATGCAGGAAATGCAGCAGCCAATTTGCGCACAGTAAGCTCCCACAAACAGCAAAGTGACGATAACCAGGTAATCTATCTTTCAGTGTTGATTGAGGGCTAAATATTGACAAGGATACTGGGATAGCTGGAGTGGGACTTGACCCAGAACTTTCTGCCTCACGGGTAAAACGACTGAGAGAGAATCACATGTCAGATGTCACTGTGTCAGTCCCCTGGCTGATTTTTGGTGCCTGCAGTATATCTCGAAACCCGTGTCCTTTTGAAGCTGTGTTTTATAGAAATGTGTCCACAACCTGTTCTAACATTGCCTGTTGACAAAATAATGAGTGCTATGCTGCAAAGCTAAATGTTAAAAAGGAAGGGTAGTGCTTTAATGATTGAAAGTTCAATTCACCAGCTCTTTGATTAAAAAGATGAAGGATAAGCCACCTCTCATACCAGCTTTGTACGATTCTTAACACCTGACCTGTCTAAAAGTGTAAGAATTACCTGCGTCAGGTGAGCATATGAAGCCAGAAAGTGCCAATAACTTTGGGCAGGATGAGCATTGGAGTGGCATAAAGCTTTGGAGGGGAAGGCTTGAGAATTATTGGAGGGGGGGAACATAATGCACCCACGATGATGGCAGGGTTTACCACAGTCACACAGGGAGGGTCCAGGCTGGTCTGGTAGTGAGGCCTCAGCACCACCACCTTTCAACCTGAAGCGATGGGGTAGTGTAAAATTAACCTGAGGCATAGCTCAGCTGGTAAGGGCTCTGAGGGCCTTTTGGAGGACTGGTGCCCAATTAAAGGGGCACCCAACTGATCTGCATATTGCCAATATGGCAGCGTGTTCCAGATCACAACAACTCACCAGATCCAAGCCCTTGAACCCTCAGTCACGCACTAGAAATAAACAGAAATTGGAGCTTTGGAGGCTCATGCTGACTCTTTTTTTTTCTCATTGACGCCACAGAGAGGGAAACTTTAGGAAGGTGGAGGCTGGATTTGTTGCTGCCTATATCCTCATATACAGGCAGGAGAGAAGGCGGGGAGGGTTGTGACTGCGGCACCAGGATCGCCAAGGGGAGGAGCAAAACCCTCAAGGCCAAGGGGCAGCAGAGGCCCCTCCGGACACAGACGATGAGACTCACTGCGACATCGTGTGCAGGTAGCTCATAAGACCGAGGGTATATAAACCCTGAATGTCTTCTCTGCAGATGAGCGAGAGACAGTGTCGCCGATGCCTCATCGTGTCCAGGGATCTGGTGACTCACATTCTCCAGGAATTGGTGCCACGGGGGCTGGGAGGTTTTCTGTTGCCAATGGCTCTGAAAGTAACGGCCGCACTGAACGTCCATGCCACTGGCTCCTTCCAGGGATCCAATGGGGACCTCTTTGAGATCTTTCAAGTGTCCACTCACAAATGCACACATGAGGTCACAGGCGTCCTTTTTGCCAAGGCCCAGAATATATCAACTTCGACAGAGATCCAGCACGCCAGGACACTAGAGCACTGGACTTTGCTGAGATTTCCGGATTCACACAGGTGTAAGGTGCCATCGACTGCACTCATGTGGCTATAAAAGCTCCCTGGCAACAGGCAATGCAAAACATAAACAGGAAAGGCCACCATGCGTTCAATGTACAGCTAGTCTGTGACCACAAGAAACAAATAATGCATATGTGTGCAAGATACCCAGGAAGCTGCCACGACCCCTACATCTTGAGAGTATCACAGATCCCCGACATCTTCAAGGCACCACACAGAATCCAGGGTTGCGTCCTCAGTGACAAAGTGTACATGCAAACGACCTGGCTGATTATACCTGTGCGGTGGCCACAAAACCCTGCAGAGAGAAGGTATAACAATTCTCATGGCGCTATCCAAACATTGGTGGAGCAGAACATTGGCACCCTGAAGATGCAATTCCGATGCCTGGGCAGATCTGGGCAGATCCAGTACACTCCCCAGAGGATCTCGTGGATCATCATGGTCTGTTTTGCCCTGCACAACCTGACACGGGGAAGTGGGGAGGACTTGCCAGATCCTGACCTGGAGGAGCTTCATGTCTCCTCCGATGAGGAGGACATTGGAAGGGATGAGGGCAATGAGCTCGAGGAAGCCAAGGCTGCAGGGGAAGCGGCCATAGCACAGGCCAAATGAGGCAACTGTGCACGTGAGGTCCTCATAGTCACCAAACTCCACAAGGAGGATGACAAGTAGTAGTCTGCATCCTCTTGGATAAGTGTCCTCTCTCATGGGCCCACATGAACACCAGCATTGCTAATCCTCTCCTTGCAACCAGCACTGAGGGTGACAAGGGTACAGAATGTACTCTGGGTGGGGAACTTCAATGTCCATCAGCAAGAGTGGCTCGGTAGCACCACCACAGGCCGAGCTGGCCAAGTACTAAATGACATAGCCACTAAACTGGGTCTGCAGCAGGTGGTGAGGGAACGAACAAGAGAAAAAAACATACTTGACCTTATCCTCACCAATCTGCCTGCCACAGATGTATCTGTCCATGACAGTATCAGTAGGAGTGACCACCACACAGGCCTTTTGGAGACAAAGTCCCACCTTCACATTGAGGATACCCTCTATTGTGTTGTGTGGCACTACCACCCTGCTAAATGGGATAGATTTCAAAAAGATCTAGCAACTCAAGACTTGGCATCCATGAGGCGCTGTGGGCCAACAGCAGCAGCAAAATTGTACTCAAACACAATCTGTAACCTCATGGCCCAGTATATACCCCACTCTACCATTACCATCAAGTCAGGGGATCAGCCCTGATTCAATGTAGAGTGCAGGAGGGCACGCCAGGAGCAGCACCAGGCATACCTAAAAATGGGGTGTCAACCTGGTGAAGCTATAACACAGGACTACTTGCGTGCCAAACAGCATAAACAGCAAGTGATAGACAGAGCTAAGTGATCCCACAACCAACGGGTCAAATCTAAGCTCTGCAGTCCTGCCACATCCGGTCATGAATGGTGGTGGACAATGAAACAACTCACTGGGGGAGGAGGCTCCACAGATTTCCCATCCTCAATTATGGGGGAGCCCAGCACATCAGTGCAAAAGATAAGGCTGAAGCATTTGCTACAATCTTCAGCCAGAAGTGCGGAGTGGGCGATCCATCTCGGCCTCTTTTTTTTTATTCATTCACGGGATGTGGGCATCGCTGCCTTCACCAGCATTTATTGCCCATCCCTAATTTCCCCTGAGAAGGGAGGTCCCCAGCATCACGATGCCAGTCTTCAGCCAATTCGATTCACTCCATATGATATCAAGAAACAGCTGAAGGGAATGGATACTGCAAAGGCTATGGGCCCTGACGATATTCCAGCAATGGTACTGAGGACTTGTGCTCCAGAACTTGCCGCGCCCCTAGCCAAGCTGTTCCAGTACAGCTACAACACTGGCATCTACCCGGCTATGTGGAAAATTGCCCAGGTGTGTCCTGTACATAAAAAGCAGGACAAATTCAACCCAAACAATTGCCGCCCCATCAGTCTACTCTCGATTATCAGTAAAGTGACGGAAGGGGTCATCAACAGTGCTATCAAGTGACACTTGTTTAGCAATAACCTGCTCACTGAAGCCCAGTTTAGGTTCCGCCAGTGCCACTCAGCTCCTGACTTCATTACAGCCTTGGTTCAAACATGGACAAAGAGCTGATCTCCTGAGGTGAGGTGAGAGTGACTGCACTTGACATCAAGGCAGCATTTAACCGAGTGTAGCACCAAGGAGCCATGGCAAAACTGGAGTCAATGGGAATCAGGGGAAAAACTCTCCACTGGTTGGAGTCATACCTAGCACAAAGGAAGATGGTTGTGGTTGTTGGAGGTCAATCGTCTCAGTTCCAGGACATCACCGCAGGAGTTCCTCAGGGTAGTGTCCTCGGCTCAACCATCTTCAGTTGCTTCATCAATGACCTTCCTTCTACCGTAAGGTCAGAAGTGGGAATGTTCGCTGATGATTGCACAATGTTCAGCACCATTCACGACTCCTCAGATACTGAAGCAGTCCATGTCCAAATGCAGCAGGACCTGGACAATATACAGGCTTGGGCTGACAAGTGGCAAGTAACATTCACGCCACACAAGTGCCAGGCAATGACCATCTCCAACAAGAGAGAATCCAACCATCACCCCTTGACATTCAATGACATTACCATCACTGAATCCCCCACTAAAAACACCCTGAGGTTACAATTGACCAGAAACTGAACTGGACTAGCCTTATAAATACTATGGCTACAAGAGCAGGTCAGAGGCTAGGAATCCTGTGATGAGTAACTCACCTCCTGACTCCCCAAAGCCTGTCCATCATCTACAAGGCACAAGTCAGGAGTGTGATGGAATATTCCCCACTGGCCTGGATGAGTGCAGCTCCCACAACACTCAAGAAGCTTGACACCATCCAGGACAAAGCAGCCCTGCTTGATAGGCACCCCATGCACAAACATTCATTCCCTCCACCACCGACATACAGTAGGAGCAGTGTGTACCATCTACAAGATGCACTGCAGCAACTCACCAAGACTCCTTTGACAGCACCTTCCACAACCACCACCATCTAGAAGGACAAGGGCAGCAGATAGTGGGAATACCACCACCTGGAAGTTCCCCTCCAAGCCACACAACATCCTGACTTGGAAATATATCACCGTTCCTTCACTGTCGCTGGGTCAAAATCCTGGAACTCCCTCCCTAATCAGCACTGTGGGTGTACCTACACCGCAGGGACTGCAGCGGTTCAAGAAGGCAGCTCACCACCACCTTCTCAAGGGGCAATTAGGGATGGGTAATAAATGCTGGCCCAGCCAGTGACACCCACATCCTGTGAGCAAATGTAAAAAAACCATGAACTCCAGTATGAGAGTGAGTACGCAACCATTTTGTGAATCATTGTCCTGGTCCTCTGAAGGGTGATGAAGCCTCTGGAACATGTGTCCTTGTTGAGAGGAGGCCCAACCTGGAGGAGGGTGATCCAGCATCACATGTCAGAAAGCACAGCCTCTTCCAGCGTCTGTGCAGCATCATGTCGACTACCACAGAGATATGGCCTCCCACGATCTTCACCTGCAAACAATCTACCATCATCATCTACACAAAGGGCTCAATAATCAGATTTCATCTACATTAGCCGTGGAGAAATATTACCCTCTGCAGTTCTCCCATTCTACCAAATAGCTGCACTCAAGATACAGTGAGTTACGCTTTGCCTATGTTGTATGAGCTGTGTGAGTTTTAAAATCTGACATGATTCATACAGTTCATTGCAATTGGCAACAGCAGATAGAATCTTAATCTGGTTAGTCCTTTGAGGTGATGATGACCATGTTCATCATCTGCGATGTTTGGTCAGGTTCCAGTGGGTAACTGCTAAGGCCAATAAAGCTGCAAATAGGGCAGGTTACCGCAGGTTATTGTGTTTTAGATGGGTTCCTGCCTTGGGATTTCCTCCCCTTGAATTTTCTCTCTGCCTCTGATACGCGCTTGATTACGAAGGAGGCTGCACCATTTTTCATTTGGTCGCACCAGGTGAAGCAATCCTGGACGAGCTTCTCCCAGGACTCAGGGTCAGCATCAAACCTCCTAAGTGAAGCCTTCAGAGTGTTCCTGTTGTGCATCCTCTGACCACCATGAAAGTGCACCCCAGGCTCAAGCTCTCCATACAAGATTCACTTTGGTAAGCAAATGTCAGGCATTCTGGCACCATAACCAGCCCAAATCAGTTGTGAACATTAATGCCACACACTATAAGGACACATTCCTCAGCTACCCCTGATAAAAGTCACTTTAACAAAGAATCAGTACTATTCAGGACCACGGGATCAAACAAAATTCTACAGGATATAGTTAAAAATAAATGCTAAGACATGATGACCACATGTCAAGTTACTCTTTGTACAATTTATAGAGAACCAGGGAAATGCAATCAGCCAACACTACAGGTAGCAGGAGAAGTGCAAGAGGCAGTATGTTATCTATGTGAAAGACAAAAGAAAATGGTTTTCATGAAATGTTTCACAACCTCTCCAAGCAGCATATTTTAGTTACATTTCCAAGGAATAGCTTCAATCGGCAGGATAAAAAAATTTCCTTACTAATTTTCACAGCAGTGCAGCCCATTATTTACAGACCTACAGTAAAATGGAAAAGAGTAATTGACACTTTCACTTCAAAGTACACGACATAACTCTGAATTGCTATCCTTTATAGGACACAGCTAAAGATTCCAAGTGCAGTCTAGGATAGATAATACACCAGCTAAACTTGATGCTTCGAAGCATTAATGGGCAGACTCGCCACAATGCCCAATTTCCTTTTTATTATGTGGGCATCGCTGGCTAGTCCAGCATTTATTGCCCATCTCTAATTGCCCTTGAGAAGGTGGCGGTGAGCTGTCTTCTTGAACCACTGCAGTCCATGTAGTGTAGGTACACCCACAGTGCTGTTAGGGAGGGAGTCCCAGGGATTTTGACCCAGTGACAGTGAAGGAACGGCGATATATTTCCAAGTCAGGATGGTGAGTGACTTGAAGGGGAACTTCCCGGTGGAGGTGTCATCATCCATATGTTGTCCTTGTCCTTCTACAAGAACCAAAGAAAATAGGAGCAGGAGTAGGCAACATGGTCCATTCAATACGATCATGGCTGATCTTGGGCTTGAACTCCACTTTCCCACCGGCTCCCCATATCCCTTAATTCTCTGAAAGACTAAAAATCTGTCTATTCCAGCCTTAAATATATTCAATGATGGAGCATCCACAACCCTCTGAGGTAGAGAATTCCAAAGATTCACAACCATCTGAGAGAAGTAATTTCTCCTCATCTCAGTCCTAAAAGATCAGCTCCTTATCCTGAGATTGTGCCCCCCTCCCCCACCGTGTTTTAGATTCCCCGACCAGCGGAAACAATCTATGCGGTAGAGGTTGCGGGTTTGGAAGGTGCTGTCAGGAGAGTTGCTGTAGTGCATCTTTTAGATGGCAGACACTGCTGCCATTGTATGTTGATGGTGGAGGGATTGAGTGTTGAAGGTAGTGGATGGGGTACCAATCAAGCAGGGCTGCTTTGTCCTGGATGCTGCTAAGCTTCTTTGTGGGAACTGCACTCATTCAGAAAAGTGGAAGGTATTCCATCACATCCCTGCCTTGAGCCTTATGGTGGACAGGTTTTGGGGAGTCAGGAGGTGAGTTACTATCTGCAGGATTCCCAGCCTCAGACCTGCTCTTGTAGCCACAGTATTTATATGGCTAGTCCAGTACAGTTTCTGGTCAATGGTAATCCCCCAGGATGTTGATAGTGGGGGATTCAGTGATGGTAATGCCATTGAATGTAAGGGGAGATGGTTGGATTCTCTCTTGTTGGAGATGGTCATTGCCTGGCACTTGTGTGGCGTGAATGTTACTTGCCACTTATCAGCCCAAACCTGAATATTGTCCATGTCTTGCTGCATTTGGACATGGACTGCTTCAGTATCTGAGGAGTCACGAATGGTGCTGAACACTGTGCAATCATCAGCGAACATCCCCACCTCTGATCTTATGATGGAAGGAAGGTCATTGATGAAGCAGCTGAAGATGGTTGGGCCAAGGACACTACCCTGAGGAACTCCTGCAGTGATGTCCTGGAGCTGAGATGATTGACCTCCAACAACCTCAACCATCTTCCTTTGTGCTCGGTATGACTCCAACCAGTGGAGAGTTTCCTGCCAATTCCCATTGACTCCAGCTTTGCTAGGGCTCCTTGATGCCACACTTGAGTTCAGCTCTTCTGTCCATGTTTGAACCAAGGCTGTAATGAGGTCAGGAGCTGAGTAGCCCAGGCAGAACCCAAACTGAGCATCAGTGAGCAGGTTATTGCTGAGTAAGTGCTGCTTGATAGCACTGTCAACGACCCCTTCCATCACTTTACTGATGATTGAGTGTAGACTGATAGGGTGGTAATTGGCCGGGTTAGATTTGTCCTGCTTTTTGTGTACAGGACACACGTGGGCAATTTTCCACATAGCCGGGTGGATGCCAGTGGCTGTGCTGTGACAGCTTGGCTAGGAGCTCGGCAAGTTCTGGAGCACAAGTTTTCAGTCCTATTCCCAGAATGTTGATTGGTTGACATTTAACCAAACGTAAGTGAAATATGATGTGGCCATCACTCAGTGCTTTTCCATCCCTCTCCGCTCAGTAGAGTTTGAGCAGGCATATAACTGGCTGACTGCAGAATAATTGTGGCATCTATCCAGTCCACACTAATGGCATCGGTGCCCAGAATGCTGCCACCTGCATCTGAAATTCTGTGAGATTCCTGGAGCCATAAAAAGACCATCCTGATCTGAAAGAAATGAGAAGTATGTAACCCAAGATAAATGTGGAAGAGGCAGCCCAGTGGCCACAGTCATTTGAAAGATAAGCAAGGAACTATTATGGTCAAATGTCCCAACCAGCACACTTAGAAATAACGGAAGGTTTGCATTTCTTACTCAACCTCCAGACATTCCAAAGCACTTTACAGCCAATGAAAGACTTTTTTTGAAGTGTAGTCACTTTTGTAATGTAGGAAACACAGCAGTCAATTTGCACACAGCAAGCTCCCACAAACAGCAATGCGATAATGACCTGACAACCTATTTTTTTTTTTAACACAAAAACAGAATTACCTGGAAAAACTCAGCAGGTCTGGCAGCATCGGCGGAGAAGAAAAGAGTTGACGTTTCGAGTCCTCATGACCCTTCAACAGATTTTTTTTATATTGGTTGAGGGATAAATATTGACCATGACACCGGGGATAACTCCCCTGCTCTTCTTTCGAAGTAATGCCATGGGATCTTTTACATCCGCCTGAGAGTGAACAGCTCCTCTCACCGTGCAGCACTCCTTCAGTATTGCGCTGGAGTGAAAGCCTGCATCTTTGTGTTCAAGTATAGGCGAACAAAGAATCAAATCAGGAAAAGCTGCCAGCAGGGATCGCAAATAACCTCTGGGTGTGGAAGCTGAGGAAAAGGAAGTCGAACCAAGAAAGATAATTTACAGAAATGGCAAAAGAGGGAGAAAGGCTTTGATCTACTGAGGAGGATAAATTCTACTGAGTCCCGAATTCCACTCTTTCAAAGGAAAATGATCAAAAAAAATGCTAAAATACAAAATATAGAAGTATTTTACCTGCAGGAAGAAACTATCCTTGAGCTTTTCTATGTACAGTGAGAAATTTATTATGTGAGCTGAGCACCATCTGCTACTCTGTATGACAGGAATATAGACAGTATTCAAAAAGCAGCAAATCGATCAAGACAACATGTTTAAGCTGAATCATTTACCAGAGGCTAGAATTCTTCTGTTTCAAAAATGGTGCTTTTTTTTTTTGCTGTGCCTTTGTTGGAGGACATTTATTTTTAGCTACAACAAAAGGAAAAAGCATTTCAACAGCGCTTTCTACCAGCAATTCTTCAACTTGTAGAGCCACTTCAGAAAGGACAAGAGAACAAGACTGACTCACATTCTTATTCACGACATCACCATTCTGAACATCATCCACAACCTTCCAGAGGTTGTTTCACTCACAGTTTCCTGTTGCAATCTGTCTACCCTTCATATTCATTTTGGTTCCATTTCTTAAGTCCTTCCTGTCTCTCCTGTGGCTTCCCTTGTCACTGTTTGTGCTTTGATGATATTCTTATAGCAGGCTCAGTATTACTCTAAGCACGTCCAAATCTGTTGCTATTCTAGGGTGATTACATAACGGCTTTGGTGAGAGCGCACCTGGAGTGCTGTGTACAGTTTTGGTCTCTTTACTTAAGGAAGGTTATACCTCCTGAGAGGGGATGCAACAAAAGTTCACTGGACTTGTTGTAATATGCCTTTAAGGGATTGCAGCATGACATCACTAGAAAGGAAGTGTGTCATGCGAACCAGTTTAGTTTTGTCTTTGCTTTTAGCAGAGCACACATACACAGCTCTGCAGCGCTGATGTCTTCAAGCTTTATACCTCTGTATAAATGTTTCCACATGCCTAGTCTCAATAAATAAACCCACAACGCGTTTACACAATAGCTTATGAGTGTTTGGTCCCTTCGTATCATCATGAAAACACAATAGGACTGATTCCTGAGATGAGATGGTCTGCCTATGAGAAGAGATTGAGTAGAATTGGCCCATAGGCCTATAGAAAAATGAGAGGTCATCTAATTGAAACATATAAAGTTCTTTGAGTGCCTGAGGCAGGATAGGTTTTGAGAGGCTCTTTCCCTGGCTGGAGAGCCTAAAACCAATAGTCATAGTCTCAGGATAAGGGGTTAGCCATTTAGGACTGAGATGAGGAGAAAATTCTTTACTCAGAGATTTGTGAATCTTTTGAATTCTCAACCCTAGAGAGCTGTGGATGCTCTGTCATTGAATAATAGATTTGTGGATATTTTGGGAGTTACAGGATATGGGAAAAGTGCAGGGAAATGGAGTTGAGGGAAAATATTAACCACAATCCTATTGAACAGCACAGCAGGCTCAAGGGGCTGAATGGCCTACTGCTGCTCCCATTTCTTATGTTTTTATGAAGAATAGCATTAAGAAGTCGGAACAAGAGCAAAGAGATGTATAACCATCCATTAATGCTTGCATCATTCTAACCAGGGCTTTACAGGCTCCTGCAAGCTACAGCGGATGCCATTTTCAGAAAAGCAACCAAAAAACTAAGGGAGTGCATTTCCACAAGGTTCTCCTACTCACCCACTGTGGCTTCCGCAGAACTAGGGAGCCCAGATAAACAGCATTTCTCCAATATTTCTGTGTCTCAACCACTAAAGTGACGGCAGACTAACAGGAATTCTTTTTATTATTCATTCATGGGATGTGGGCACCAGCATTTAATGCCCATCCCTAATTGCCCCTTGAGAAGGTGGCGGTGAGCTGCCTTCTTGAACTGCTGCAGTCCATGTGGTGTAGGTACACCCACAGTGCTGTTAGGGAGGGAGATCCAGGATTTTGACCCAGCGACAGTGAAGGAACGGCGATATATTTCCAAGTCAGGATGGTGAGTGACTTGGAGGGGAACTTGCAGGTGGTGATTCTTATGCCATTGGATCCAATGACCACTCGTTATTTCTCTGCTACTCGTCTCCTTTCTCTGTTGATTGAATACTATTCACTTTTTCTCTAAACTTATCATAATAATTGCATTAGAAGCAGTTCAGAGAAGTCCTGGGATGATGGGATTGTGTTATGAAGAAAGGTTGAGCAGGTTGGGCCTATCTCTATGGGGCTTAGAAGAATGAGTGGTCACCTTCTTAAAGCATATAAGATTCTCAGGGCACTTAACAGGGTGGTTGCTGGGAAGATGCTTCCCCTATGGGAGAGACCAGAACTAGGGAACACAGTTTAAAAATTAGAGGTGTCCCATTTAAGACTGAGATGAGGAGAATTTTTTTCTCTCAGAGGGCCATTAGTCTGTGGAATTCTCTTCCCCAGAGAGAAGGGTCATTAAATATGTCCAACGCTGAGTGAGATAGATTTTGGTTATAAGGTGGACAAGCAGGAAAGTGGAGTTGAAGCCACGATCAGATCAATCCACTATGTTATTGAATGGCAAGCAGACTCGAGGGACCGAATGGCCTCCTTCTGCTCATAATTCTTGTGTTCTTGTGTCCTTGCATGCTTTTCTACAAGTAATGTAGATCTCTGTCCTCCATTTTGATTTTTTTTCCACCCCACCTCCCCCTTCCCACCCCCAACCCCTAAAGCGTCAGCCTGTAACTTGTCCTCATGTTTTACTTTCAGGAAGTGCTAACCCTTGTTCTGCCATGAACACATTCTGCTATCTGACCTTTATGCTACTATTAACACTTGCTTTAGTCTGTAACTCTATCATTACCACTCCCTTTGTCTTGTATCCATGACGTCTTTGTCATTTAATCTACCCTGAGATCCAACCTCTCCCTGACCTTCTATTTTGCTCCAGCTGCCCTAACCCCTCTCTTCAACAATATAAAGCCCATCATTTCTACTCTCCTCAGCTCTGAAGAAGAATCATACAGAGTCGAAGTGTTAACTCTGTTTCACTCTCCACAGATGCTAACAGACCTGCCGAGTTTTTCCAGCATTTTCTGTTTTTATTATCATAGAGTTGGTCCTGTTTGGCATTTTTTGGGCACAGTGTCCCTTTTCATCTCTCACAATTCCTCATTTCTCAAGTCAGCCTGCTGTTGTGAAGAGTGTCTTGATCCGTCCGTTAAATACTTTCTGAAGCAGTGTTCTGTCTAGCATCTCGCAATATGCTGTTCTAGATGAGAAGCACATGGGAAACCTCTGTGCAAACCTCGCATGCTTTATCCAGGAATGATTTTGCAACTTTCACAGCATCATCTGTCTTGTTTGACTGTGGATACCCGACATGGCCTGGCGACCTGACAAGTCGCAGTGCACTACAACTCTTGAGTCACTTGGTGGTCCATTGTTTAAAAGAACCTCATTTGGAATATCTGGCATGCAAAGTGATCTTGGATATGAATTTCTCCCTTTTTATCAGTCAGACCAGCTAGAACATGAAAGATCATTTTCACTTCAAACAGATCACAACTTACTTTCGTCCACAGCCTCACTGGTGTTTACTAGTTTAAAAAGGGTTGCTTCCACAGTTTGGCTTGAATCTGTCACATATATCACATTTAGATATGAACGACCTTCACTGAAGGTCAAAAAATCGCTTGAATACCTCTCTGAGGACAAACATTGAATTCCAACGTAGTCTAAGTGAACTCCATATTTCATTCTTTCCTCTCATGTGCAATGCCTTAGCTACTCAATATCAACAACAGTTTCTATTTATATAGCACCTTTAACCTAGGGAAATGACCCAAGGTGCTTCACAGGAGCAGTCTGTAACAAAATTTGACACTGTGACACAGAGATATTGGGGCCAGTGACCAAAAGCTTGGTCAAAGTAATAGACTCTAAAGAGCATTTACAGGAGGAAGGAGAGGTCGAGGGTTAGGGAGGGAATTCTAGAGTTAGGGCCAAAGCATCTTATGTACTAAGTTCATCTCAAATGTTAAAATATACATTAATTTGGAGAGACACTTCAGTTCTATGTCATGTCACCCTTATCATTCTCAACAATCGCAGATCTTCTTCTGCTTTCTTTTATTCATTCACGGGATGTGGGTGTTGCTGGCTGGACTAGCATTTATTGCCCATCCCTAAATATTCTTGAGAAGGTGGTGGTGAGCTGCCTTCTTGAATCGCTGCAGTCCATGTGGCGTAGGTACACCCACAATGCTGTTAGGGAGGGAATTCCAGTCTATTGACCCAGCGACAGTGAAGAACAAAGATTTGATTTCCAAATCAGGATGGTGTGTAGCTTCAAGGGGAACTTGCAGGTGGTGGTGTTTCCAGGCATTTGCTGCCCTTGTCCTTCTAGGTGGTAGAGGTCACAGGTTTGGAAGGTGCTGTTGAAGGAGACTTGACAAGTTGCTGCAGTGCATCTTGTAGATGGTACACACTGCTGCTACTGTGCGTTGGTTGTGGAGGGAGTGAACGTTTAAGGTGGTGGATGGGATGCTGATCAAGGGGGCTGCTTTGTCCTGGATAGTGTTGAGCTTCTTGAGTGTTGTGGGAGCTGCAGTCATCCAGGCAAGTGTAAAGTACACTCCTGACTTATGCCTTGTAGATAGTGGACAGACTTTGGATGTCAGGTGAGTTACTCTCCACAGAATTCCCAGCCTTGGACCTGCTCTTTCAGTCACAGTACATGACTGGTAGTCTCTAACTTTTGAGAAGTGGTTGAATTCTGGTGCTTAATAGTTAAGTTTGTAATTTCAAATTACTTTGCGATTAACAGAGTAACACAGAACTGGTGGGCAGCATAAAAACAATGTGAGATCAATAACGTATCAGTCTGCCATACAAGCTGTCATTTAGCTATAAAGATGCATAGGCTGAAGGCAGCTGGTTTGATATTTCTTACTTAGTTTGTATCCCATCCTAAAAATTCTGCCTGATTCAAAGTGAGCTACTTCTATATCTGACACTGTGTAATGTTAATTACTATACATCAGTCAGTCACAGGCTTCTGAACTATGTAAAAATGTTCTTTATTGTACACTGTTTCTCATTGTTACTCGTTCAAGTGACCTGCGAGTCAGAGGGAACATCGGAGAGGTTCCAGACTCCACTCATGTCACCAAACAATTCAATTCAATATTAATGCAAACATCCATTTAAAGTTACAAAGTATCTTTTTAAAGGAGCAATGTGTTGTGTGTCAGCACAGCATGGTTAGTGTCGTGAATGTTGATACTTGGGTGAGTTGGGGCGGCCTATCTCGTCCATTGCCCACGCGTGGGTTTTGAGTCTCTTTTAACCCCAGCGTCCCAGTCCAAGCTCGAGCCCACGCTGATCCACACAAGCAAGCATCACCCAACAGCCAGGAGCTAAATGAGTTTGATCGGTTGTTCTTCCCAGTCGATGTCAGCACGCAGCACAAAATGGCCGGGAATTTCATGTTGATCAATACTTAATTGACAGCTTCACTCAAATTGTCAATCTAACACACCATAAAGACAGCCACTGGTTTGGGCAGGGGAAGGTTTACTGGGCGGGCGGGAGTGTGGATGTTGCTGTTCTCAGATGGGTTCAGGTGCCTTGTCAGGGATAAACAGGGAACGTTGGACTCATCAAAGCTGAGCTGCCAGTGTTTGATGCTTACACCGTATCCCAGTATAGGTTGGCAGAGTCTGTTGTAGCAACATGAGCTTTAAAACATGATCAAATAGACCTTAAAATATATTTTGAATCCCATGCTGTGTTGTAAGAATTCCAGAGCATGCATACAAAGGAAAAACTGAAATAGGAAGAGCCTTATAACTAAAGATGTTATGAAGAGCATCTATAAAACTCTGGTTCAGCCTCAACCAGAATATTGGGCCACAACTTCTGACTAGCTCAGAAAGTGCTGGCCTGCAGGAATGAGGAGAAATGAATACCTACTTACCTGCCCTTGAAAATTACGTTGCCTCTTCCGTTCGCTGGGGTTGTTTGGGGCCTGCATCGAAAGGCTCCTCTCCGGCCCCCAGCGAGCTCGAGATCCAGTGTATTCAAGGAGGCCACTAGCTGCTGTAAAGCAGGTAAGCTTAACCAACTTCAGACTGTGAGCTCTCTCCTCCATCTTCACCCCCTTTTTTATGCCATCCTTCAAAATTCATTTTTTTATCCACTTACTTTTATTTTTATTCATTTTTATTTTTATTCATTTATTCATTGTTTTATCCCCATTTTTATACCCCCTTTTTATCCAATTTTTGATCCTTTTTCCATCACCCCCTCCCCCCACCTCCACCCCCACAAGGGCCATCTGTCACTTGTTCATGTTGTTCTTTCCAGAGTGCTTACCCTTGTCCTGCTATTATCACATTCTGCTTTCTGACCTTATTGCCACCATCAGCACCTCCTTTAGCCAGCACCACTATCATTAACACCCCTTTGTCCTTTTGTCCATGACATCTCTGGCAATCTCTCCTTTTCCCACCACCTATCACTGGCCTTCTATCCAACTTCACCTGCTCCACCTCCCCCTTAAACAGTATAAATTTCATCACATTTCCACTTCTCTTTAGCTCTGTTTTTCTGCTGTTAGACCTGCTGAGTTTTTCCAGCATTTTCTGTTTTTGTTTCAGATTTCCAGCATCTGCAGAATTTTGCTTTTAAACTTTAAACAGGGAAATTTATAGGCCAGGGGAAGGTAAGTGGTTAGGATTTAGGGGTTGGGGGTTTCCGGGGGCGGCCTGGGGGTTTGTGGGGAGGTGGGTCAGAGGCCCAGGGTGGTGGTGGGGAAGGGTTGGTCAGAGGCCCGGGGTGGGGGATGGGAGTAGAGGGGTGGGGTAGAGGGGGATAGTCGGTCGGAGGTCGGGGGGGAGGGGTGAGGTGGGGGATATCGGCGGTGGGGGGTGTCGGGGGTCATGGGGCGTGGGGGTTTCGGGTGGATGGGATGGGTCATGGGGGTGGTGGAGGGGGGTCTGAGGTCAAAGGGATCCAAGATCCGGGGGGTGGATGATGGGTTGGAGGGTCCGGGGCAGGTATGAGGTCCAGGGGTGTTTGTGGGGGGGTCTGTGGTTGGGGGTGTCTGAGATCGGTGGGGGAGGTGGTGGTGGGGTGGGGGGGGATGGCGGGGGCGTGGCGGGTTGGTGGTGGGGGGTGGGGGAGGTTGCGGGGGGTTGTGGGGGTGGGGGGGTGACGGGAGGGTGGGTGGGTGTGGCGGGGGTGGTAGAGGGGTGGGGGAGGTGGCGGGGGGTGGGTGGGGGGGTGGGGGAGGTGGCGGGAGGGTGGGTGGGGGGTTTGGGGGAGGTGGCGGGTGGGTGGCGGGGGGTGGGGGGGTTGGCGGGGGGTGTGAGGTTGCGAGTGCGTGAGTGGTCGTGGCCGGGCGGGTGGGGTGACGGCCAAAGCAGGAATCGGTGCAGGTGAATCCTCAGGCTGTCGGGTGTCGGGGTGGGGGCGGGGGGGTGAGGGGTGAGGGGGTGGGGGATAGGTGAGGGGGGGAGCAGGGGGGGTGAGGGGTGAGGGTGGGGTGGGCTGAGCGAAAGGCCTGCCTCTGAACTCCGGCACCGTGTTTAAATAAATAGAGAATAAAATAAAACTAAACACACCCCTCCAGCCCTCGCCCCTCGTCCATCACTCTCTCACCCCTCCACACACTCCCTTTGCCCCATCCATGCCAATCTACACCAACCCATACCCCTGATCCACCCCCTCCCCCGCACCATGGCCACTCACACCCCTAGGCGGAGTTAGTGCCTCTCTATCCACCCCCCAGAGCCTCTCCGTCATGGTATAAGTACAAGCCATAGCTTTCGAAAGGGAATTGAACAAGCTCCTGAAGAACCATGGGGCAAAGTGGGAGAGTGGGACTAACTGAGCTGCTATTTCAGAAAGTTAGAATCGAATTGATGGATCGAATGGCCTCCTTTTTTTGCTATAACTATTCCATAATTCTATGATTTTGTGCTTATTCGATTTGTGTCCTGTACAGAATGCATGATCCCTTTGACTTACTTCCACATCAAGTCCTGAAAGATTAAGTCATTCGTCTTCGTTCAGCTGAGGCTCTTTGAAACATGGGGCCTAACTTTCCCTCCCGAGCCAGGAACACAGAGTTGAGAACATTCCCAACTCCGCAAATCCGACTCTGGAAAACGTGCCCCAAATGGGGACGGGTGCGAACTGGAGTCAGGCTCAACGCACCCCCCCACTCCCCCCAGAAAGAGTTTGGAGGCAGCAATGGGGGGGTGCTGTGTGCCAAGGCAGGCTGGTTAAAAGGCCCAGGACTTCAGCCCAGTTGTTAACTAAAGCAATAAAACCAAAAATAGCCCTCAACACCCACACATTGCCCATGGCACATCCATGCCACATGAATGCCAACTCATGCCATTTTATGCTCCCCAGTCACCCCCCCCATGGCTCCTCATACCCTCTGTGGCACCTCATGCCCCTCTACCCAGCCTCCATGGCTCTTTATAGCCCCTATGCCTATTTAGTGTCATGTCAACCCATGCAGCACCCCCCGCCCCCCCCAGCTGCCCTCCATGCCAACTCACCATGGGCAGACCTCAGGAGCCATGCTGAGATGACATAAAACAAAGTTCTAAGTGTATATAGTAGATTTCACTATTTTTTTTAAATACAATCATTCATAAAAACCATTCAATACATTTAAATTCCTTCAAGTACTTAACCCCTCTATAAAAACAAACATTTGCATTCATAGTCTCACATGGAAAACAACTAATCTCTTTATAAGCACTTGGTGCTGTTAATCAAACTGTGAACTTACAGGCCCGCCGCTGTGATAATGATAGGTTGTGGAAGCAGTCAAGCAGCACTAATCCTATAATGATAACCTTCAGGCTTATATCAACAGACAGCTAGTGAAACTGCAAGCACAGTTACAACAGGCTGTTTTTTTTCCCCCAAAAAATTTAAAGGGCTTGGGGATTTAAATGACTTGACAGCTTTAGAGCTTTTCCTTAAATGTATAAAGCCCACAAGTTGTGTTTTGGGCATCCCACTAACAAAAAATTGCATCTGAAGGCAGCTGCACTTTTACGTGAACCACAGATGTGCAAACTACATCTTGCCCCTGGCAAAAACGGTGGGTGCTAGGTTTGGGGGGGTGGGACTTCTGGAATCTAGGGTCTGCCGCCATTTTAACTAAGGCACAGAGCCCTTCCAGTTTGCGAAAATCAGTAACATTGACTTCCCTGCCTCCATGTTATAGTTGCTGTGCAACTATGTTTGCTTTACGCTGTCAGAGATATCACATGGAATTGTGCCACCCCAACACAAAGGACGGTATTTAATGGAGGCAACGGGGTCTCACCCATCAGCTAGAGAGCCGGTGAGGGCCCAATGTCGCCTCTTTTAGGGAAGACCTGCCCAACCGTGTCCCCGACAGGCATTTGACAGGACAGCAGCTGGCCTTCCACAGAATCAAAGACCATGGGGGTGGAAGCCCTGCCCACCATGAACTGACGGCCAGTCAGACATAGGATCATTGCTAGACCCCCCCAAGTCCCAGATGAGTGACGGCAGAAGGGGTTTCATGTGGAGGGGGCTGCGGGTGAGGGGATGTAGCCACAGCAAGGGCAAAGGGGGGCAGCTTACAGTAGGGACCATAGGGCCCACCCTCCTTCCTGATACTGGGTCCCTCAGTCAGACACTGAGGGCTTTTGAACATGGGAACGCCCCCACCCTCCAGAAGTCTGCAAGTGAACATGCCAGGGTTTGCTCGTCATGCTACCCTCATGTCATCCCCTGCCCACTGCTGGGGAGCAAATTGAGCTCCTTAAGTACACGTTAATTGTCCGCTTAAAGGCATCAGTTGGCTTTGGAAGAATTGGAAGAATGTCCATGCCCCTTGTCCACAAGCTTCATCAGGGTGGAGGTGGGGAGGTGCCAAGTCCCCCACCTGCCACCTTCCCATCTGGTCAAATGCTCCCCACCTTCACAGGGGAGGGCATTAAATTCCTCCCAAAGACACCAGGACTGCTGTTATACGAGACAAGAGTAAATACCTTATTTTTATTCATTCAGTATGTGGGCGCCGCTGGCTAGGCCACCATTTATTGCCCATCCCTAGTTGCCCTTGAGAAGGTGGTGGTGAGCTGTCTTCTTGAACCGCTGCAGTCCATGTGGTGTAGGTACACCCACAGTGCTGTTAGGGAGGGAGTTCCAGGATTTTGGCCCAGCGACAGTGAAGGAACGGCGATATATTTCCACTGATTGCACGACTGAACGGACATAAAACTGGCACTATGTACAAAATGATGATGGACCACTATATTTCTACGTGTTATAATTTCTGTCTCATATCTGATCATTATCAACTTGCTTAGTATTTAAAGTGTTATCAATCTGAGTGTGCCAAAACTCAATCTTTTCAGAATTAACTGAAGGCAGACAACACTGGGCTGGTTTAAATCAGGGGGTGTAAAGTGGTACGCATTCTCCAACCCCCTAGCACTTGATTATTTTACAATTTCACGTGTTACTCGGTCATTCACTACACCACACATATCACTATAACAAAAGGTTTCGCTCAGGAAGAATGTGTTCCAGTGGGGGGCTGGAGTATTGTTACTCTCTTATGCCTTGGAAAAAGATTCATTTCTCAAAATTATGTTGTGGAAATTGTAAAGGAAGGAATCAATAAATTGCTTCATAATTTTTTGCCTACAAATTGAAATAAATTTCAACATTTATTTTCAGGTTGTTTGTTGGAGTGATTAAATTCCCCTACACTACCTCAAACAGTAAATCCTTAGAAAAATTGTTACAGCATTTTACCCTTCAGATGCTAAGCAAATCTGAAACAGTACTTTCCACAAACAGCAGTGATAAATCAATCAGGAAACAATGAAGTGAAATGTTAATTTATGGTTATTTTGTTGGTAAAAATTGATCTTACGTAATTGTCCAAAGACATATTGAAAAAGGCTGCTTGCCTCTTACTTTCCTTTGATACATTAAAAGACTGTTAACACCAGTATGCAATGCCCTGATTAATCTGCATGTCGATAGCAGGCAGCCAGTGTAACAGATTTCAGATTAAGGACATTCCACTGAGCCCTAATAGACACCGAGAACAAAACGTGAATTTGAGTCTTGCCCTTCTTTTCCAGTCAGTGCGTTCCCAGTCCAGGTCCTATTGATGAGTCACTGGAGAAATAGCGAAATGCAATTTAAGATCAATTCTGCTGGTTACGCTGCAACTCTGGGTGAACAAAGGACAAAGAAAGGACTTAAACCGAGCAAAATCAGCAAGTGGAGAGAGAGAGAGAGAGAAGGGGGTGGCTGTGGGGGGATGTGCCTGACAGGCAGCAGCATGGCATAAGCTCATCTGAAAATAAGAAACCCCAGCTGGGGTAAAACCAACGATGATGTGTACTCTTAACTTCAGGGGATGCATTCTCTTCTGGTGGATATCGTAAGAGGTAGCTGAACAGTTTATTTCAGCTGTAGTACAATGCCATCTCTCCTTCCCAGAATCGCTGAGACACTGTTAAATGCCTGGCTGTGTGGGCCTTTTGCACCCCCCCCCAACTCTTCGATCTTGATCAGTTCCTCACATCAACAACACAAGGAGGGTTCGTCTGCATATACTCCAATAAACTGTGGTCGTGGCAGTTAAAAAAAGTGACCAGAATATTCTGTTACAATAGTCTTTGAGTTATGTATAAACACTGAAAGTGGAATCTGTAATCCTTACTTCATAAAAGGTGCATTAAAACAGCATCTTTGTTGCAATTTCCAAAGTTCACACAAGTATGTGACACTTGATGTAATCTACTATAATTGATGTATTTTGTTATGTTTCCAGTATTCCTTCTATTCAACAGTGACAGACAGATTTCCACTTTTTCCAATGTCCCCAGACCCTTTGAAAGTTAAGTGAAGGAAGGTGCCCAACTCTTTGTTATTACAGGGGCTTTCCCAGACTCTAAAACTTTAGTTATTGACATCTCTTCCTTTGCACAGAAAGCTGTTATGTCATATAATGATTCCAGCTCATTTTCACCTTGAATAGATTTCCTCCAAATTGCCAGTCATTAATAATTGTAATGGAAAAGCTTAAATATAGAGTAAAAAAAAATCACAGGATTTAATATTTTATGGCTCTTGTAATCTTCCCCACCTCTCCCCAGGACTGGCCTGATCCCACCAGATATTGGGTGGGGAAGACAGCGAAAGGGAGCTTTGCACAACCTCACTAACAATGGCTTATCTTGTCTGATTTGGTGGGTTGAATTTTTATGCCTCGCCAGATGGGGTGGAAACGGAGGTGGACAGAGCTGGAAAATCCTGGTGCTGGCCAGTGTGCCTGTTTCCCCCAACACAGCTCCCAGCACCAGCCACTTTAGCAGAAGTGGAATAAGGGCCAGCAGGAGCCTCGTGTCCCCATGCAGCAGACAGCCAATTAGCCTCACAAAGACCCTTGCTAAATCCAACTGAAGGAAGCAGGCTGTTATTTTTCCAGTCGGACTCCAGTTTCTGGTCACCACATTATAGGAAGGATGTGATTGCACTGGGGAGGGTGCAGAAGAGATTTACCAGGATGCTGCCTGGGCTGGAGGGTCTGAGCTATGAGGAAAGATTGGGTAGGCTGGGGTTGTTTTCCTTGGAGCGGCGAAGGTTGAGAGGGGATCTGATAGAGGTGTATACGATTATGAGGGGCATAGATATGATAAATAGGAAGGCACTTTTTCCATGAGTAGAGGGGTCAATAACCAAGGGGACGTAGATTTAAGGTAAGAGGTAGAAGGCTAAGAGAGGAGTTGAGGAGAAATTTTTTCACCCAGAGGGTGGTGGGAGTCTGGAACTCACTGCCTGAAAGGGTGGTTGAGTCAGAAACTCTCGTAACGTTTAAGAAGTATTTAGATAGTTATTTGTGTTGCCCTAGCCTCCAGGGCTACAGGCCAAGTGCTGGAAAATGGGGTTAGTGTGGTCAGATCTTTGATGGGATGAATGGCCTCCTTCTGTGCTGTAAACATCTACGAGTTTCTCACATCAGTGGGGGCAAGTTTAGGTGCCTGGAGATGAGTGTCCAATGGCTGCCCGGGGGATAGGGGTGGTTAGGGAGGGAAGGCAGCACTCTAGATAGGACTAGAAACCATTCCTCTCTCACTGCCTCCGAGCAGCCACACGTGTCCCCTCACACCCACCCCCTGCCCGCCCCAACAGCCCCACACCCCCAACACCAAATCGGGCTGAAAGCAAAATACTGCAGATGCTGAAAATCTGAAAGAGAAACAGAAAATGCTGGAAAAACTCAGCAGGTCTGACAGCATCTGTGGAGAGAAAAACAGAGTTAAAGTTTTGAGTCCGTGTGACTCTTCTTCCTCTGAAGAAGGGTCAAACGGACTCGAAACGTTAACTCTGTCTTTCTCCCCAAATAGTGCTGGCCTGGCTGCAAGAATCGCTTTTTAACTGAAGTTCTGAAGAGGTTGGAGTGAGGGCAGCTCCCTGTTGAAGTACCCTCTCTCTTACTTACCCTCCACTCCAGCCTGCTGCTACTCTCAGTCTGCATGGGCTCTGATTGGCCTTTCAGCTTCAAGAGTGCCCATAATAGGACAAGGAACCAATCTCCCAGGCAACTGGTGACTGCTTCCCCCCCAGGGGTGGGTTTGGGGCCTGGAAACAGCCTGACTTCTGTTTCCCACCCCCACAGGAAAAGTTCAGGCCACTAAAACAGCAAAGCTGTAATATCCAATCCCTCCTGGTGAGTGCAGGACATTGCCCAGTAATAACCAAGATGGCAACATAGCTACCCAATTCTCTTGCAAATAGTAATTAGATTTGAATACTATTCTCTTAGGGATTATTGGTAACTCATGGTGTCACTTTCTTACCCAGGCTGTATTGCCATACACATTAACCCAGTGACAACTGCAGTACCATTTCTGCAGCAACACACATCAAGAAATTGCAGCTTTTGGTTTATTCTGCAAATCCAGTGAATATTAAAACAGAAAATGCTGGAAATACACAGCAGGTCGGGCAACATCTGTGGAGAGAGAAACAGGCTGGAATTTTCCGCCCCCTGTTGGCATCGGGTGGCATGGCGGGCGTGAGCGGACAATGTGGCAAGGAGGCCAAAAACCGGTTTTGCGCCGCCATGAAACCAGATTGCGATCATCTGCTCCGCCCGTCAATGGCAGTCACCATTCCTGCCGCCCAACATTGGGAGCCTCATTTCAGTGCATTTGCATCTCATCATCTTGCCTGCTCGCCGGAATCATCCCACCAAGTCGTCTGATCCCATCCCTGACGCCGGCGGGAAAACACGCCGACCCAGAACACGTCTTGACAATTGGACAAAGAACAAAGAACAAAGAAAAGTACAGCACAGGAACAGGCCCTTCGGCCCTCCAAGCCTGCGCCAATCATGTTGCCCGTCAACTAAAACATTTTGCACTTCCGGGGTCTGAATCCCTCTATTCCCATTGGGACGTGCAGAAGCCGGGACTTACCCAGCAGGGCCTTGCTCACATAGCGGACGTCCGAGGAACAGCAGATGCTGGAGCCCAACAGCTACAGGGCCCGGGGAGAGCACGTGCATCTCATGCTGGGTGGATTCTCACGGGCATGGCTCCGTCGCAAAGCAGCTCACGCTGATGTCTGCGGTCTCCTTCGGGACATCACGGTCTTGGCCATGGACGGCTACAGATGATCGGCAGGGGGGTGGGAGAGGAAGGTCTAGGTTTGACTGGGAGAGGAAGGTATACCGGTGGTGGGGGGGTGAGTTTGGGGGAAGGGGAATGAAGGAGTCGGTGGGTGGTGGTGTCGGGAGAGGGGGAGGAAGTACAAGGATAGGAGGATGTAACAGGGTAGAATGCGGTAACTGGGCAAGTGTAAGGGGGGATGAATGTGTAAGGGAAGGAGTTTGGAGGGGGAAGGAGTTTGGAGGGAGGAAGGAGTCCAGGGGAGGAAGGAGTCCAGGGGGAGGAGGGAGTAAGGGTGGAGGAGGGAGTAAGGGTGGAGGAGTGGGGGGGTGGATGTACAGATGAACGTGTAAGGGAGGGGGTCTGTGGAGTCAATGACTGCCTCCTGGGGAGTGAACTGAGTGCAGGTGTGGTAGGAGGGAATGGTGAGTATGAGAGGGGGCAGAGTGAGCTGGAAGGGTGAGAGGCTGAGGGTGCAACAGTAGCGGTAGAAGGGACGGTAGAGGGTGGTTTGTGGGGACTCGGAGGTGGACACGGACCCTGGGGGTGAGAAGGAGGAGGTCAGGGAGGTCATTGTGGAAGGGGGTGGGATTCTGAGGAAGGGAGGGAACGTGCACATTCACCTGGGCATCCTGGAAAGAAAAAGGTTCTGGTTGGTAGGTGATGGTGGGGAGGTGGAAGGTGATGCCAGGGGGGTCAACAGTGATGGGGGAAAAGACACGGGCGACCTGGAGAGGGGAAGCGATGGGGGAGCTGAGAAGAAACTTAACAACTACCATGGCTGCCAAAATCGAAAGTGAGTGGAGCCTCGTGCTGGACAGGCGCAGGTGCTGCATGGGAGTGTGATCAGTGGGTGGGTGGAGGTGCTGCATGGGAGTGTGATCGGTGGGTGGGTGGAGGTGCTGCATGGGAGTGTGATCGGTGGGTGGGTGGAGGTGCTGCATGGGAGTGTGATCGGTGGGTGGGTGGAGGTGCTGCATGGGAGTGTGATCAGTGGGTGGGTGGAGGTGCTGCATGGGAGTGTGATCAGTGGGTGGGTGGAGGTGCTGCATGGGAGTGTGATCAGTGGGTGGGTGGAGGTGCTGCATGGGAGTGTGATCAGTGGGTGGGTGGAGGTGCTGCATGGGAGTGTGATCGGTGGGTGGGTGGAGGTGCTGCATGGGAGTGTGATCAGTGGGTGGGTGGAGGTGCTGCATGGGAGTGTGATCAGTGGGTGGGTGGAGGTGCTGCATGGGAGTGAGATCAGTGGGTGGGTGGAGGTGCTGCATGGGAGTGTGATCAGTGGGTGGACGGAGATACAGCTCAGATGGACACTGAAAGGGAACCCCAGCAGGCAGCATTGAAAACGCTCGGGAGAGTGAGATGAGTGTGATGGAGGAAGGCTCTGTGTGTGTGGGCGAGTGCCTGCACAAGGCTCCGAAAGACCCTGCTACACACACACTCCTCCCTCCAGAATCACTCATGGTCCGGCCGTGTGTAGCTGAACTGCTAGTGGAGGGGATGCAGTGGGAGGATTCATGAAGCCTGTCAATGAAGCTGAAAAACAACATTATTCAGTGAAAGTGAATATATTTTCAGATTATAAAGTGAAAAATTGTGTTCACCTGTGCAACCAACTGTGATCGGAAATTCTTAACTTTTCCAAGCCTATCACTTCTTCTAGATGCTGCCCCGATGTCTGCAGCGGGGGTGGAGACAGCCTGTGCAATGGTTGGCTCTGCTGCCTCTGATGACTTTGGCATGTGTCCCCTGGAGAGCTGAGGCCTTGAGGGCCCCGGTTTGCTTTGGCTGTCATCCTGTGGCCCAGATGCTCCCTCTGTGGTGACAGAGGACGAGGTTGAGGGTGTCACAGGCAAAGGGGACTCGGAGAGAGAGGACAGATTCTGAGATTCCTGAGTGGATGACCCATCCTGCTGCTGCTCCTCCTCCCTTCAGGTGCCCGGGGGCCCTGACTTGACTCCTTGAGGGGAAGGAGCACCTGGAGGAACATCAAGGTGCCCTGTTTCCCCCTCGTGTTGCCAGTCCAGGAACTCACCCATGGTTACTGCGATGGAGTGCAGGTCTGCAAACATCTCCGTGTTCTGCTGGACCAGGGTCTCCAAGGCGTCTGCCATCTTTCCCATGAAGACCTCTATACGCGTACATATGGGCACCACTTCATCAGAGAGCAAGCGGACACACTCCTCTCGTGTGCCACTCTGTTGAGGGCTTCCAACAGCTCTGTGATGTTCCCCCGCCTTCTGCTGACTCTCCAGGATGAGCTGGAAGGCCGAATTCAGAGGCTCGTCATCCGACTCAGACCTCACAGATGCCTCTACTCCAGCCGTCCTCCGAGTGCCAGGGAGCTCGGCTGAACCTGCCTCCTCCTGCTGCGGACACGTGTCCGTGTGGTGACCACCAGATTGTGAACCTGAGCCTGCTCTAGATCTAGGTCCCACTGAGGTGTGTGTCTCTGCGCTGGTGCAGGGTGTGGGTAAGCGCTGTGATGGGTCTTCCAGGCTGCTTATTTCCAGCTCTTCAATGGAGGAGGAGTCCTCTTGGCTGGAGGTGAGGATCTGGATGGAGGTGAGGGACTGGCTGGCTGAGGGTGTCGGTCGCTTGGCAGAGCTCCCTGTGAACCAAAGTAGAGATAATTGGTGCATGGCAGCAGAGTCAAAAGCAAGAGAGAGCACAGTCAGTTGCGTTGAGCGTTGATGTGGTGCAGGATCCTCACCAGGGTGTTCACTGCTGACCTCACCATTGCCACAGGCACAGTCCACATCCTCACCAGTCAGCACGATGGCACACTCCTCAAAGTGAGTGAAGGGCCTAATGTGGGCCATTCCACCCCCTGGCCTGGGACCTCTCCCAGCTTCTCCTGAATGAAAACAGATGGAGAGAGTGTGAGCAGGACACAGGGCACTGCGTGGAGTGTTTGTGTGGTGAGCGAAGCCATGGACAGGATGAGGATGTGAGCTCCAGAGGATATGAGCCTGATGGAGATGTGAGGGTGTGTGTGAGAGTTAGTGGTGTTGTCCCTTGGGGTATGAGATCCCTGTGGATGTGTGATGGGTTTGTGAGTGTGTGAGTTGGGAGTGATGAGGTGGTTGACTTTACCCTGGCGGAACGGATGAGATCATTCATCCTCTTCCTGCACTGGATGTCTGACCTCCTCTGTGCTCCGGTGGTGCTGACCACCACTGCCGCCTCCCAGGCCGGATCGGTGACTCTGGTGGACCTCCTGCTGCCAGAGCGGGGTAGAGGACATCACCGTGGCCTTCCACTGCACCCAGCAGGCGCACCAGAGAAGTGTCACTAAATTTGGGGGCTGCCGTCACATTTGCTTTTGGGACCATCTGTCACCTGGAGCAGCCCTGGTCTGGAGACATGAAGTAGGCTGCGCTCTGGTGCACTTTAAATATGGTGCCCGGAGCGAGGAAGCGCTGATGTCACTGCCCGGTGGGCAAATCCGAGCCCACCCACCAGTGATCCGGCGGTTTCCCGTGAATACCAGGAATGGGATGATATGGCATGAAAAGCTGCCATTGCAGCCGGTGGGTAAAATGTACTTTTTCCGCCCACAGAGTTAATGTTTCAGGCTGACGACCTTTCAGGATGTTTTATCTAAAAGCAAGAAAGACTTGCATTGTTACAGCGCCTTTTACAGCCTCAGGGTATCCCAAAACACCTGTCAGCCAATGAAGCATTTTCGAAGTGTCGTCACTGTTGTAATTTCGGAAACACAATTTGTGCACAGCAAGATCCCACTGACATGAATGTGATAATGGCCAGACAGCCTGCTTTGTCTTGTGCTGTTGATTGAGGGATGAATGTTGGCCGGGACAACAGGGATAGCTCCCCTGCTCTTCTTCAAAATAGCGCCAAGGGGTTTTTCATGTCCACCTGAGAGGGCAGAAAGGGCCTTGATTTAACATCTCGTCCCAAAGAGAGCACCTCTGACAGTGCAGCACTCCTTCAGCACTGTGTTGGAGCTGGCCCCAAGTCTACCTCAGCCAGAACAGGGACCAACCCTGCACTGTTGGCATTAATCTGAATCATATACTCGCCGTCCAGCTGAATGAGCTAACTAGTCCCTCTTAACCCACTTCAAACTCGCATTTAAAATGAAAACAAAATTGGAATGGAATAGAGAAAGTTATTGAAAGCCATAACAATATATTATAAATTAAGTGTAAGTGTCAGTATACGCACAGAATGATCACGGGGAAGGAATGTATCATAACAATGATGTGTTAGTGATTTGAGAGTCACCTGGTATATTTATATTCAAATTTGTTGTTATTCTTCTTCCTGAAGCATGCCAGAACCAGAATAAAGCTTCTTTTCCTAATGTATTGTGAGGTCTGAATATGCATCATAGAAAGCTCCTGAATCGATTAAAAACTTATTTGTTGTTTTAATAAAAGCAGAATCTCACTGCTCCTTTATGTAAAATAGAATGCAAACCCTCTTTATACACTGTTGACTTAAACAGGTGCTGGGTGGACATCTTATTGGTGCGGTGGTGGGGTGCAGGCAGGGGTTTTGGTGGAAGTTGGGGGAAGGGGATGGGGGCGGTTTGAAGGCCAGAGGTGAAATAATCAAAAGTGCTCATCTATTGCATAGATCATCAAACAGAGAGTCCATCAATGGAGCCAGTAGAGCATGTGGGAAATTAATCAGCTCTAGCCTCAGTGTTTAGCGATGCTGATTATACACTGGAAAACTGAGCAAGAGATGACAGGACAGAGAAACTAATGTAATAGGAGCTCAGGCCTGACAAAGGCAGGGAGACAGATCAATTTGCAATATTCCTGTTTCTGTGCTCAGGCAACAAAGCAGAAACATGAAAGCAGAACATTAACAGTCACTCCCTTTGAACTAGACAAATCAATAAACATCAGTGAGAAAGAAGAAAGTTGCTCATTGCACAGAGTAGCTGAGGGCTTTGGAGACTGCTCTGAGCTTGTGTTGAATCCCTACAGCCAGTGTCACCTTTGTCTTCACCTGGTTGGTGTCGCCTCCCTGATCCTCGATCCAAGAAGGTGCTGGTTTACCTCTGCTGTAGAAAAAGGAAAGGTGATTTCAAGTTACAGTCATTTGTAATAGTGCTGAAAAGATGAGATTATTACTTTATAAAAGTTAAACTTATTGAGATATAACTGCAGTAAATATCTCTTATTATCGAGCCTTAGGATTTAATTTTTGATATATTCTAGCTATGGATATAACTTCCAGCAGTATGTTTCTCTCTACATCAAATAATAAAACCAAACGCACCCAGGTACTGCTCAGTTTCTTCTATTTCTGTTGCTTAGCAATGTTTTCCCCTTTCCTGTTTTGAGGTGTCATGTTACGGAAATTCCCAGCCCACTAGTGTTCTGTGTGTTCACAGGTTGCAAATACCCCAAAGGAAAACGCTCTTGTACATCCCAATTTAACGCACAGCATATTTTAAAAATTCTTGCCTGGGGTTGGGGGGGGTGCCCTGACAAGGCCAGCATTTGCTGTCCATCCCCTAATTGCCCTGGAACTGAATGGCTCACGAGACCACCTCAGAGGGCAGAGTCGACCACACATTGCTGTGGGCCTGGAGTCACATGTAGGCCAGACCAGCTGCTTTCCTTTCCTAAAGGGCTTGAGTGAACCAGATGGGTTTTTACAACAATCAACGATGGTTTCATGGTCACCATTACTGAGACTAGCTTTCAATTCCAGATTTATTAATTGAGTTTAATGCCCACCAGCTGCTATAGTGGGGTGGGGGCGGGGGGGGCCGGATTTGAACCCATATCCCCACAGCATTAAACCTGGCACTTCTGGATTACTAGTCCACTGACATCAACACAATGCCACCGTCACCCCTAAATGCATTTAAGAAAGGGATTTATTGGAAGTGGAATTCAACTCTATCTTTGACTTTGAACTCAGTGCATTGTGAATTAATTCTTAACCTTAGGCTTTGTGACTTCGTTGGCTCACAGCCCACCTAATCACACTAAACTATTAATTATGAACTCATTACAGTGTTTCATTCATAAATGAAAGGACAAACCAGCTAATGAATTTATCCAAGTGTTCTGCACATGACTCCCCAGAAAGCACTGATAAATAGTGACGTGTTTATAGGATATCAACAGCCGCACCATCAAACCACACTTTGCAGTACAGTGGAGCGCAGTAACAGATCAGTTTCAGTTCACTGAGGAAGAAAAGCTACATGGTGTAAAAGGATTTATTCTTATCAGAGTTGATCTTAAATGATTTCAAGCCTCAGTGTCGCACTCTTATCATTTCCAGCGAAACTTGATTCAACTGAGGTGCAAATGAGTCATCCTACAAATGAGAAATGAAGGCAGTAAATGTTGGAACTACAGCTTGGACAAAGCTGGCCTGCTTTCTGGAATATGTCCGTTTTATGTGAAAAATATTGTTTGATTTCATGGTTCAAATGACAGAGAAAACTGGAACTGAGTGGAGGCTTCCAGCGGTGGGGTAACACACTGTATTCTAGTTAAGATAATAACATTTTAAGAAAGTCTGACTGTGATGTTTGACAAGTTCATTACATATGTAGTAAAACACGGCCCAGAACAGCTAAAGGACAAACGGTGATTTAGAAAGTGATATGTGGGCTTTATCATCTCAGTCTAGACCAGTGGAGTTTACCAATCTTGATCCAGACTCTATAAAACTGATCAGTTGGACTAATGGGGGGGAAACCAACAGATTACCGTGAGCAGGGCCTCAGCTGTAAGTGACCTCTTCCCTTCCAGCGCCAGACAGTCTGCATTCCTTTAACAGTTACAGTAATAATTTATCCTTTCATTAAACCAACTACAGGAACAACTTTTTCGGCTCAGGCTATTCTCCTACATATTGCCTCAAAACTGCACGGTTTTTTTTTTTTAAACAAGTTTGCTGTGTCAGTTACATGTGGCATCAAACTGCCTGACATCTCTGTTTACTTAGCAGGAACACTGTCAGTACTACAAACTGTGAAATATTATTTCAAATACATTTTTAGCTGAAAAGACTTTGGAAAGACTTCAGGAACAAGTATAATAATTAAAAATACAGTTCAGCGCTGTTATCAGGGACGTACACATGGAACATTTAACATAAAGATGGAATATTTTCCCGATTTATTCATGTTGTACAAAGGACTCTATAGCATACCGTACCGTGAAATATTAAGACAGAGCATTAGTATGAAATTATTTAGTTCTTTTAATGGAGCCCACTTAAAATAAATAATGACTTGCATTCATATAGCGTCTTTCATGCCCTCCGGATATCCTGTTGTTTTACAACTGCTGAAGTACTTTTTGAAGTCGCTGTTGCAATGTAGGAAATGCGGCAGTCAATTTGCACACAGCAAGCTCCCACAAACAGCAATATGCTAATGACCAGATGATGATTGAGGGATAACTATTGGTCAGGACACCAAGGAGAACTCCCCTGCTCTTCTTTCAAATAGTGTCACTGATTTTTTTCCTGACCAGCTGAGAGGGCAGACAGTGCCCCAGTTTAAGGTCTCATCCAAGAGGCAGCAGTTCTGACAGTGCAGCACGCTCTCAGTACTCCATTGGAGCGTCAGCCGAGGATATACGTTAGAAAGAAAGATCACAATGTTGCAAACGTTTTCAGTGTTGAATGAATCCCAATAAAAACAAAGTTAAAAAAAGATCCAAAAGCACAGGCAAATAATTGCAGAGAATATGAGTTTAAACCCCAGTCTGAGCATTTGAATTCAGTTTTTTTAAAAATATGAAAGCGTGAAGCATGTCTTAAAAATTTAACTGGTTCAGTCATTGTCGTTTAAGGAAAGAAACCTGCCGCCCTTACCCTCTCTGGGCTTTTTTGTGACTTCAGCCCCACACCAATGTTGTTGAGTCTTAACTCCCCACTAAAATGGCCGAGCTATGTAGGAACTGCATTAATAAATTATTTCAGGAGAAGGAAACGCGTCGAACGTAGGCCAAAAATGTCAGCTGAACGTTACAATTTGATAAAACTGGAAGGTGCAGGGAAACTGAATCTGGAATATTGCGAGAAGAAAATGTGACATTCGGGCGCGGAATGCCTTATTTTGCTGGAGGTGCTGACATCATGTTCTGTTTATATCTATTTACTGACAGGTTTTTTTTTTAAGTTGAAGTAACTGATTGCAACGTAATAGAGCTGTGTCTGTGCCGTTGAAAGGCAGAACTTGAGGCTCTTTCTAAAAATGTAACTGCTCTGACAAAACGATTTGACACGGATTGCTTTTCTGTTCACTATTTACAAAGATTTTATTTTGGAAATGTTTTGTACTAACATGGGCGGCACCAAAAGTCACCCGGCCATCCTTTCTCAGGCAAAGGACCTGAGGGCAACACGGCCGATTTTTGTTTGATTGCAGACAATAAGAAACGGCCCAAGATTGATGATTAGGCTGTTGGGAATAAAAGAGAGCAGGTTAAGGCGGTGTCATTAAAAGAAGGCTTCCTATATGACGTTTGAAAATGTACAGAATTGCTGCTGAACAGGTGAAGCTTTGCAGTTAACGGGCGATAACTTATGTCATTCAAAATCAATCCAATTGCGCCGAATTAAAGTCAGGCCCGGTATTTCAAGTTTGATGATCTTTCATTAACTCTGCTTCTCTCCACAGAGGCTGCCAGACCTGCTGAGTATTTCCAGAATTTTCCCTTTTTAATTCCGATTTCGAACATTTGCAGTGTTTGGCTTTTATATCAGTAAGAATATAAATACCAACATGGTAAAATTACCCTTGTTAAAATGATCCATGTTCATTCATATAATAAATAAATTCCTGGAATAAAGGAAGGGATGTGTAAAATCCCTGGCATAAATCGATTTATTGTTCACATATTCCTCGATGCTAACAAGCAAAAAGTTGGAACTTCTGGTGGCAAGGCAGGGAATATGAAGAATATACTCAACCTAACAGTCCTGAGAAAGAACTGTGTCAATCTGGTGCAGACAGTAAAATAGATTGAGAAAAGCAAATGTTGTTTTGATTTGCCATATGTTAAATAATTTCTAAAATAGTTGCAAATCAGGATTTCTTAGAATGCTTGAAAGGTTCAAACATTTAACGGTGGCTTGTTTATAATCTGGATCAATCATTAATTGATTTCAATATGACGTGGTGCTCAAATAGACAATATTTTTCAAGACTTAGCACCCTTTCTAAAAGAGTGTAGCATATGCCAGCAACAGAGAGATTTTGTACTCTAGAGCATGTTGCCAAAACATTTTAACCGTTATTTAGTTCATACTTCGGCCAATTTAATATTTAACCAAATTATACACGCATATTAAATCCACCAAGTGGTATCACGGTCTACAGAGGATAATGAAGACATTGGGCCAGTTAATGATAGTTTATTTCAATTCTATGCTTTAAACTTATTTTTGTCAACAAGGGCTGGAAGGTTCAAAGTTCTGACAGTCAGCGGAATTGCCGCTAAGATTTCCCTTATTTTTTTCAGCATCTTTATTAAATTGGCGCAGGCGTGTTCATACTAATGCTGAGATGAGCTAATAATAAAGGCCAGGGTTTCTCATTGGCCGAGCAGGCTCGGCAGGAGTGGCGGCGGGGTGGGGGGGCGATCGTGAAGGCAGCTGCCGCCTGCGATCGGCATGCACGCGAAAGAGCGTTCGAACCTCCCTGAAGCAGCTCCGTGCCTCAGGCAGAGTGAAGCGACTGTGAGAAAAAAAAACTGAAAACATTAAAAACTTAACCAAAACATGTCCCCTCTCATGTGACCATGTCGCACGGGATGGGGCGCGTTTTTATTTTTCAAAGGAGCCTTTTTGCAATCGCTTCAGGAGGCCTCACCCCCGCTCGTGGATGAGGTTTCCTAAAAAAAAACATAACGGCCGCTTGGTCTTTTCGCCCGCCCGCCAACCGTTAGGCTGTACGGGCAGTGTAAACGGGGTTAACGGGGTTGCTGGTGGCCTTAATCAGCCTTTTAATTACTTTCTATAACAGGTAATGTTACATGGAGGGTCCAGTCCACTGGGGGTAACCCTGAGTTATGCTCTTGAAACAAAGTTGTGACTGTAGCTCAGACCCAGAGAATCTACACCCTTCAAACTTGCACTAATTCCAGCAGTGAATCCACTGCAGTGATCCAACAGTCAGTGAACGACTGTAGCCTTAAGTGCACAAGGATTGAGGCTGCTTCGTTACTTAATTGCAAAGATAATCTTGAGGACCAAATTAACCCCAATACATTTCAATATTTAATCATAACCATAATATTATCACATGCACATCCATAAACAATTATACCCAGTCAATCACTTGGAACAATAGAAGTCAGGACTATAATTAACTGGAACATTCCGTAACTAGCTCATCTGTTTTTAACTGAAATGGCTATTAATGTGTCATGTTGATGCTATCTCCTCAATATGTAACTCATTACAAATGACTGAGACAAAAGAAGAAATGGCAAGACGATGGAGGGACGTCATTACCCTGGAACTGGTATGAAAACGGAAAATGCTGCAAATACTCAGCCGGACAGGGAGCATCTGTGGAGAGGAACAGAGTTAATGGCTGGAATATTCCAGTCCTGTCATCAGTGGGAAGCTTGGCGGGTGGGGGACTTAATTTGGCGGGAGACCAAAAATCAGTTTCCCAACGGCGAGATGAAGCGTGGAAATCCTGTTCATGGGACCCTAAAGGCGGGTTAAAGGTAGATTTACCTTCCCAACGAACGATGTCAGCAAGCCCACTTGCATGCATAAGCATGTCATATGTGCTCATTAAAAGGTCACATCACCAGAATCGGGTTTCCCCGCCAATCCCCGCCAGCGAGGAATTAGAATGATCACCTTTACATCTGTATATAAGCGGCATTAACCTGGCAAGGTGGCTTCTGCCACGATTAACGGTGAGATTCTGCTGCATTGCCCTGTTCAGGGAGGGTCTGTGAACACCAGCCTGTGCTTGAGTGGTGTCAGTGGGGGATGACCCAAGCAGAGAAGGAGGAAAGGCAGGCTTACCGAGGAAAGGTGGAATAGTACTTCGGAGAGAGAGTGCAGGATGTCTGGGGAGGGAGAGTGCAGGATGTCTGGGGAGAGAGTGCAGGATGTCTGGGGAGAGAGTGTAGGATGTCTGGGGAGAGAGTGTAGGATGTCTGGGGAGAGAGTGTAGGATGTCTGGGGAGGGAGAGTGCAGGATGTCTGGGGAGGGAGAGTGTAGGATGTCTGGGGAGAGAGTGTAGGATGTCTGGGGAGAGAGTGTAGGATGTCTGGGGAGAGAGTGTAGGATGTCTGGGGAGGGAGAGTGCAGGATGTCTGGGGAGGGAGAGTGTAGGATGTCTGGGGAGAGAGTGTAGGATGTCTGGGGAGGGAGAGTGCAGGATGTCTGGGGAGGGAGAGTGCAGGATGTCTGGGGAGGGAGAGTGCAGGATGTCTGGGGAGGGGGAGTGCAGGATGTCTGGGGAGGGAGAGTGTAGGATGTCTGGGGAGAGAGTGCAGGATGTCTGGGGGGTGGCGAGTGCAGGATGTCTGGGGAGGGCAAGCGCAGGATGTCTGGGGAGGGGGAGTGCAGGATGTCTGGGGAGAGCGAGTGCAGGATGTCTGGGGAGAGAGAGCAGGATGTCTGGGGAGGGAGAGCAGGATGTCTGGGGAGAGAGAGCAGGATGTCTGGGGAGAGAGTGCAGGATGTCTGGGGAGAGAGTGCAGGATGTCTGGGGAGAGAGAGCAGGATGTCTGGGGAGAGAGAGCAGGATGTCTGGGGAGAGAGTGCAGGATGTCTGGGGAGAGAGAGCAGGATCTCTGGGGAGAGAGAGTGCAGGATGTCTGGGGAGAGAGTGCAGGATGTCTGGGGAGAGAGTGCAGGATGTCTGGGGAGAGAGTGCAGGATGTCTGGGGAGAGAGAGCAGGATGTCTGGGGAGAGAGAGCAGGATGTCTGGGGAGAGAGAGCAGGATCTCTGGGGAGAGAGAGTGCAGGATGTCTGGGGAGAGAGTGCAGGATGTCTGGGGAGAGAGTGCAGGATGTCTGGGGAGAGAGAGCAGGATGTCTGGGGAGAGGGTGCAGGATGTCTGGGGAGAGAGAGCAGGATGTCTGGGGAGAGGGTGCAGGATGTCTGGGGAGAGTGCAGGATGTCTGGGGAGGGAGAGTGCAGGATGTCTGGGGAGAGAGTGCAGGATGTCTGGGGAGAGGGAGTGTAGGATGTCTGGGGAGGGAGTGCAGGATGTCTGGGGAGGGAGAGTGCAGGATGTCTGGGGAGAGAGTGCAGGATGTCTGGGGAGAGAGTGTAGGATGTCTGGGGAGAGAGTGCAGGATGTCTGGGGAGAGAGTGCAGGATGTCTGGGGAGAGGGAGTGTAGGATGTCTGGGGAGAGAGTTCAGGATGTCTGGGGAGAGAGTGCAGGATGTCTGGGGAGGGAGAGTGCAGGATGTCTGGGGAGGGAGTGCAGGATGTCTGGGGAGGGAGTGCAGGATGTCTGGGGAGGGAGTGCAGGATGTCTGGGGAGGGAGTGCAGGATGTCTGGGGAGGGAGTGCAGGATGTCTGGGGAGGGAGTGCAGGATGTCTGGGGAGGGAGAGTGCAGGATGTCTGGGGAGGGAGAGTGCAGGATGTCTGGGGAGGGAGAGTGCAGGATGTCTGGGGAGAGTGCAGGATGTCTGGGGAGGGAGAGTGCAGGATGTCTGGGGAGAGTGCAGGATGTCTGGGGAGAGGGAGTGTAGGATGTCTGGGGAGAGAGTGCAGGATGTCTGGGGAGAGGGAGTGCAGGATGTCTGGGGAGAGAGTGCAGGATGTCTGGGGAGAGAGTGCAGGATGTCTGGGGAGGGAGTGCAGGATGTCTGGGGAGAGAATGCAGGATGTCTGGGGAGAGAGTGCAGGATGTCTGGGGAGAGAGTGCAGGATGTCTGGGGAGAGAGTGCAGGATGTCTGGGGAGAGAGTGCAGGATGTCTGGGGAGAGAGTGCAGGATGTCTGGAGGGGGGAGAGTGCAGGATGTCTGGGGGGGGCGAGCGCAGGATGTCTGGGGAGGGCAAGCGCAGGATGTCTGCGGAGGGGGGTGCAGGGTGTCTGGGGAGAGGGAGTGCAGGATGTCTGGGGAGAGAGAGTGCTGGGTGTCTGGGGAGAGAGTGCAGGATGTCTGGGGAGAGAGTGCAGGATGTCTGGGGAGGGAGGCTGCCGGGTGTCTGCGGCTGAGAGAAGCAGGCTGATTCAGTCAAGTGGACGTGGATGTCAAGGTTTGGGTCCTGAGGGTTAGGATTAGGGCACTGGGAGGCAAAGGATATGGTGACAGTGACAGGGAGGCAATGGTTCTGGTAGGGTGGGAGTGGCAGGGTCGTGGTTTTGGTGCTGTTGAGTCTCATGGGGACGATCGTGAAAAGTCAGGTTAACAGTGGCCTCGAGGATGGTTGGGGGGTAGTCAGGGTCAGAGTCAGCATCTGCTCTTGGACAGTTAAGGGCTTGTTGTGGGGGGGGGCGGGAGAGCAGAGGGAAAGACATAAATTATTAAAGGGTTAAGTGTAACGGGGGCAAGTGCAAGGTGAATGGGGGGAGATGAAGGATAATGTAGTGTTGGTGAAGGAAATTAGGGGGAACTTGATGGGTAACAGGGGGAGAGGAGAAGGTGCTGGACCTTCCTCGATAGGAGAGCACGCCATTGTTTAACTTCCAATGTCACAGCCTAGTCACACGGTAAAAGCCAGGCCTTGAGGAGGAAGGTCTTCATTTGTAGGCGGGGTTACTGGTGTGCTTAGCAGGCCAACTGAAGGGACATCCTAATAACCATTCGTCCGCTGGATGGAGAACCATTGCTGAGGCCGGTTCTCATCTCTATGGTCAAACCCCCAAGACAGCAGCAGCATTCCTCCAGGACTCGGGGGTCTCGTTGCTGCGTCATTCCGGCAAGGTCTGGAGCAGCAGTGAAGCTTGAGCTGATGGCCGTCCCCGCTTGACGGAGACAGGGATGGCCAGAGTGGGAGAGGGAAGTGGAGATCCACAGGGCCCGGGTAGGGGATGGCCCCAATGTGCCGGGTTGGAACCTCAAGGGATGCACGTAGATAATAATGGCAGATAAGGGTGTGGGTGGTACGCATATGATGGCAAGGACAGGGTCTACTGATTGTGTCTCACGGTCTTTGGAAAGCAGCTCAATAGTGTCTGAGGGAAGGTGCATGGACTTGGCTTTCATGACCCTGGTCCAGGCCTGTATCCATGCACATGGATGGCTGAACGAAAGGAGCACTCATCTGAGGTCCTGCAGATTTGGGCTTCACCCTGCTCGGGGTGTGTGTGGGGAGAGCAGTGCCAGGGCTAGACCAACGCTAGACAAATCTAACAAAATTAGATCAGGGATAAAGGAAAAGTTTCAAACAATGATGACTACATGGGTTACTGCAACAAAAGAAGTGAAAGATTGCATTAGATCAAAGGAAGTGGCCTATAAGATGCCAGAAAAAGTGGTAAACCTGAGGATTGGAAGCAATTTAGAACCCAGCAAAGGAGGACCAAGAAACTGATTAAGAAAGGGAAAAGAGAATATGATTGCAAACTAGCGAGGAACATAAAGGCAGACTGTAAAAGCTTCTTTAGGTATGGGAAAAGGAAAAGATTAGCAAGGACAAATGTGGGCCCATTACAGGTGGGTATAGGAGAATTTATAGTGGAGAACAGGGAAATGGTGGAGAAACTAAACAATTACTTTGTGTCTGTCTTCACGGAGAAAGATACAGAAAACCTCCCAGAAATATGTGGCAACCAAGGGACTTGTGAAACTGAGGAACTAAAAGAAATCAGTATTAGTAAAGAGGTAGTACTTGAAAAATTAACTGAACTGAAGGCTGAAAAATTACCTGGACCAGATGAGCTTCATCCCAGAGTGTTGAAAGAGGCGGCTAGAGAGATAGTGGATGCATTGGTGGTTATCTGTCAAAATTCTATAGATTCTAGAAAGGTTCCTGTAGACTGGAAAGTAGCAAATGTAACCCCACTATTTAAGAAGGGAGGAAGAGGGAGAATGGAGAATTACAGACCTGTTAGTCTGACATCAGTAGTAGGGAAATTGTTAGAATCTATTATAAAGGGTGTGATAACTGGACTTGGAAAATAATGATATGATTGGGCAGAGTCAACATGGATTTATGAATGGGAAATCATGTTTGACAAACCTGTTGAGAGTTTTTTGAGGATGTAACTAGCAGAATAGATAAGTGGGAGCCAGTGGATATGGTGTATTTGGATTTTCAGAAGGCTCTCAATAAAGTCCCACACAGGAGGTTAGTAAATAAAATTAGAGCGCATGGGATTGGAAGTAATATACTGGCATGGATTGGAGTTAGTTAGCAGACAGAAAATAGATGGAATAAATAGGACATTCTCAGGATGGCAGTCTGTTACTAGTGGGGTACGGCAAGGATCAGTGCTGGGGCCACAACAAAAACAAAAATACCTGGAAAAACTCAGCAGGTCTGGCAGCATCTGCGGCGAGGAACACAGTTAACGTTTCGAGTCAGCATGACTCTTCAACAGAACTAAGGAAAAATAGAAAAGGGGTGAAATATAAGCTGGTTTAAGGGTTGGGCGGGGTGGGACAAGAAGAGCTGGATAGAGGGCCAGTGATAGATGGAGATAACCAAAAGATGTCACAGACAAAAGGTCAAAGAGGTGTTGAAGGTGGTGATATTATCTAAGGAATGTGCTAATTAAGGGTAGAAAGCAGGACGAGCAAGGTACAGATAGCTCTAGTGGGGGTGGGGTGGGGGGAAGGGATCGAAATAGGCCAAAAGGTAGAGATAAAACAATGGATGGAAATACATTTAAAAATAATGGAAATAGGTGGGAAAAAAAATCTATATAAATTATTGGAAAAACAAAAAGGAGGGGGATAATCGGAAAATGGGTCGGGATGGAGGAGAGAGATCATGATCTAAAGTTGTTGAACTCAATATTCAGTCCGGAAGGCTGTAAAGTGCCTAGTCGGAAGATGAGGTGCTGTTCCTCCAGTTTGTGTTGAGCTTCACTGGAACAATGCAGCAAGCCAAGGACGGACATGTGGGCATGAGAGCAGGGTGGAGTGTTGAAATGGCGAGCGACAGGGAGGTCTGGGTCATGCTTGCGGACAGACCGAAGGTGTTCTGCAAAGCGGTCACCCAGTCTGCGTTTGGTCTCTCCAATGTAGAGGAAACCGCATTGGGAGCAACGAATGCAGTAGACTAAGTTGAGGGAAGTGCAAGTGAAATGCTGCTTCACTTGAAATGAGTGTTTGGGCCCTTGGACAGTGAGGAGAGGGGAAGTGAGGGACAGGTGTTGCATCTTCTACAGTTGCATGGGAAGGTGAACAGCTGCTCACGATCTATATAAATGATCTGAATGTGGTGACCAAATGTAATATTTCCCAGTTTGCTGATTAGGTGGGAATGTAAGTTGTGAGGAAGATACAAGGAGGCTTCAAGGAGACTTGTAAAGGCTAGGTGAATGGGCAAGAACATGGCAGATGGAATATCATGCGAATAAGTGTGAAGTTATCCACTTTGGTAGAAAAAAACAGAAAGGCAGAATATTTCTTAAATGGTGAGAGATTGGGAAGTGTTGGTGTCCAAGGGGACCTGGGTGTCCTTATGCATGAGTCACTAGCCTGTAGGTGCAGCAAGCAATTAGGAAGGTAAATGGTACGTTGGCCTTCAACACAAGGGGATTTGTGTGCAGGAGTGAAGATGTCTTGCTGCAGTTATATAGAGCCATGGTGAGACCCCACCTGGAGTATTGTGTACAGTTTTGGTCTCCTTATCTAAGGAAGGATATACTAGCTATAGAGGGAGTGCAACAGATTAGTCCCTGGGATGGTGGGACTGGTTTAAGAGGAGAGATTGAGGACGCTGGGCCTATGTTCTCTAGAGTTTCGAAGAATAGGAGGTGATCTCATTCAAACTTACAAAATTCTTACAGGGTGTGATAGGGTGGATGTAGATATGATGTTTCCTCTGGCTGGTGAGTCTAGAACCAGGGGACACAATCTCAGGATAAGGGATGGGCCATTTAAGATTGAGGTGAGGAGGAATTTCTTCACTCAGAGGGTGGTGAATCTTTGGAATTCTCTACCCCAGAGGACTGTGGAAGCTCAGTCATTGATTATGTTGAAGATAGAAATCGATAGATTTCTGGAGACTAATGACATTGAGAGACATGGAGATAGCACAGGAAAGTGGTGTTGAGGTAGATGATCAGCCGTGATCTAATTGAATGGTGGAGCAGGCTTGACGGGCCGAATGGGCTACTCCTGTTCCTATGTTCCGCTGTGTTCAGAGAGCACCTCGTGCATCCCTGATGATGGATGAAAGCAGCCTTGCCATTTTGCTGGCCATAGTGCAGCTGTGGAGCAACTGGTGCAGTCTCAGCACCAGGAACAGCACTGGCCAGAGCAGCGAGAGGCAGCGGCTGCAGGGGCTGCTCAGAAAACATTCTCAGAGGGATCCTAATCGGGTCACCGAGGCCTGCTGACTGGCCAGATTTGTACCAAGGCCTCAACTCCAACAGTGATGCCCAAGGATACCCACCGACACAGTTCAGGATCCTTCTACCTTGCACAGTGGGTGATGTGAGACAATATTGATGATTGAATAGCCCCACACCAACCGTGACTGCTCAACAATGAAGTGCAACATCCTTAAATGCGCACGATCATTTCAGCACAATGAGAATACAACATAGATACGGTGCCATGATACATCTATTTACAATTGTGATTGATATTTACGGTGATTATACACCTGGGCTACCTTTGTGCCCTTAATGTTTCTTTATCTTTCTTTTCCTATTACTCTGTCTAGGCGCAGCCCCAACATCCACAGCTGAGGTGGAGGCAGCCTGCTGACTGCTATGCATCCTCTGGTGGCCCGAGACCTATAGGGCCTCAGCCTGCTAAGTGTCTCCTCTCAGGTGCAGGTGCGCCCTCCTCAAGCTGACCTGCTGGAGGTGATGGGCAGAGGGGAAATGGCAGGGCATCCTTGGGGTGTCCTGGGATGAAACCCCTGGAGTGCCTGGCTGGCGCTCCTCCTCCCTTTGGCTGCCCGATGGCACCTCCCTGACTCCTTGAAGGGAAGAGGTGCCTGGAAGGAGAGAAAGGTGCATCACCCACCTCTTGCCTAGTTACTGCCGCACTGTACCCATGGCTAGAGTGACGGAGTGCAGGCCCGAGCACATATCCGACAGCTACTGTGTGTCCTGCTGGACCTGGGTCTCCGAGGTGGTTGCCACCTGTTCCATGGAGGCAGCCAAGTACTTGTATGCCAGAGCCACGACATCGGGCAGAATGTGGACAGACTCCTCCAGCCCTCGGCCCAGTCTGTGCATGGCCTCTGGCATCTCTGCCTGATGTCCACCTGCCTGTCTCCGCTTCTCCATCGGGCCTCTTAGGGCCGGGTCCAGAGGCTCATCATCAGCATGGGGCTGAGCGGGGGCCTGGTCTCCAGCGGTCCTCCAAGTGTCAGAGGCCTCGGCTGTCACTTACTCCGCCAGCTGTGGACCTGTGTCAGCGATGTGCTCGCCAGATAGTGACCCCGCGCCTTCTCTAGAACGTGGACCCACTGAGGTGACTGTATCTGCGCTGGCAGAGGCTGCAGCTGAACGCCAAGATGGTGCATCCTCTGAGGATTCTAGGACATCATCCTCAGAGATGGAGATGGGACTGATGTGGTGGCTGGTCTCTCTTGTTGGCAACACCCCCACCACCCCTCCTTTTCTCGCTGGTACCTGGAATAGAGAAAGAGATTTAGCGATTGACTAAGCAGGCTCCTTAATGAAATCAATATCTCACACTGTGGGTGCAGCTTATGACTGCAGACTGGGGGAGACCTATCTTGCCTTCAGCATAGGCTCAGTCCTGCTCCTCCCCAGCCTGCTCCTCATACAGGGGGAGGACTCCAATGTCCAGAATTCCAACTCCAATCTTGAACCACTTCCCCTTGTTGTGGGCGCTCTTCACCTGCGGGGAGACAGAAGGATTGACTGTACTCCGACGGTTACATGAGCAGTTCAGGAGTTTGCATGTCTGTGGGTAGCTGCTGAGTCCACCCCACTAAGAGATTAAGGAGTGGGATGTCCTTCAACTGATAGGAGATTGAGAACATGAAGTAACTGGCACACAATCGTGCACACATCCCACCTGCTGATGAGCGCTGCAACCTAAACTCCTGTCTGACATCCCTGTGCACCCACACCCGATGCCCTGTGCACCCGCAACCTCTGTTGCAACCTCTGTCCAGGCCGCTGTGGTCAGAGGAGAGGGACCTACTGCTGTCATCCAGGGAAGACAGCACCTCCAGCCTTTTCTGGGCAGCCATGGAGGAGAGTCTCCAGGGGAGGCTTCGCTGAACGTTGTTGATCTTTGGGGCATTAAGGACAAGCCAGACTGAAGCTCCTGGGGTGGGGGTGGGGGGCTGCGGTGAATGAATGGCCGTCCGCCTGCCCTTTAAGTCTAGCGCTGGACCTTGGCACACACAAGGTAATGGCTGGGACAGTGACTTGCTGCCCGCTCTCCGCCACTAGGTTCACCGCGCTCCGCAGAAACCGCTCCAGTTTCCATACTCACCACCAAACTTAGACTTCAGAGCGGAAGGCTCCGGCCCAACACTTCATCGGAACTGGCTCCTCGGCAAGATAATAACGGTTCAGGAAAGGAAATCACGGGAGGAAAGTAGCTGGGGAAAGGAACTGTTTGTTCCCCTGCTGCTCCGGTTGCTATCTGTCACCCAGTGTAGGTAACTGGAGTCATAACATCAGTGTTCCCTCTAAACTGTGTGGGTGTGCAGTGGTGAAGCGATCTGGAACATGCTGTGCAGGGATGGGTGCGACAAAGAACAATTAAAAGAAACGTCCGAAGCCTTTAGTTCATTGTCGATTCTATTTGGTTCTTTTTCCTCTGATATTTCCAGTCCTTTTATTTCTGCTGTGCTAAATGAACCTTTACAACAGGTATGTATACTAAACAGAAGGTTATACATTTCAATGTGTAATGCAGTAGCGTTGCAGTGACAAAGTCGCTGAAAAGCATAAGATTTAGGAATTAAACACATTTCATTGCACCTTCGTCATTTTTCAATGCAGAGGATGATATTTCAAATCTGAATAATTACTGAAATAATCTCATCTTCAGCGACCGATAAAGATGAATCAAGCTTTCAATAATTGAGCATCTTCGGATGGCTCAGGGGTGCTTTACTGAGTATGTGCAAATGGTTCAGGTGCCTCCAATGCTTCAATCTCTTAATCTATATTAGGTCTGGGTCCCAGGCTCTAGAATTCTCCCTCAAAACCTCTCTGCTCTCTACCTCGTACCCCTCTTTTCAGACACTCCGCCTATCCCGATCACTGGATTCTTCCCACCTCAGTCCCCACTGGAGCTCCAGGAGGGACCATATTCAAGCCAGGAACCCGACTCTCTGAATGGTGCGCCTAGTTGTTGCTTTTTCCCAGATCAATCTAATTATCAACCCACCTCAGAGCTCCCCAGCCAACTGGGAAGACTCAGCGGGATAAAGCATCCATTCTATCAAAGAAGGATGTCTAATGAAAAGAACCACACGTGTGTTGCAATGTCTCACCAGCACATGGACTTTTGAGGCTTCAGCGGCCAAAGAAATGGAGAGGAGTCCTCGAGAGACATACCCCGCTCCTCCCACAACGTGCCCCCAAACCCAAGGTCTCTCAATCTCACCTGGAGGTCCCACTGTGGAATCTGAGAAGCTGCAGTGAAGTGAGCTTTCTCAAGGATGAGAGGAGGAAGACAATCTCTCCAAACAAGCACGGATGGCTGGATGTAGCTGAGGAAGTCAGCAACAGGAGTGTGCTCCCTCCAATCTGGAGACAGCGCACCTAGGATCCAGGAGCTCCGGAGGGTGGGAAGGCTCAGTGGTCTCACACTCTCAGGTGCCGAGCCCCACACTCTGACTTTCACAGCATTCTGCTGCACAGCACTCCTCAGGGCAACATCCTGCAACTCATACCTCTCTCTGCAGACACCTCACATCCCCATCTGAGCAGCCAACGCTCACACTCTCTCTCAACCTATTGCTCTCTCACACCTGTGGCTCACAGCCACCTTCCACAATAGTCTCCTTCCCTCCTCTCTACACAAGCCATCACAAGCATTCGTACCTCTCTGCTTTCTCTCCTTGCAGGAGAAGACAGCACGTCACCTGGTGAGAGGCAGAGACCTGAGGCAGGCAGGGGTTGCCCTTCAATAAAGGCCAACATTCCATTGCCTTCCCAATCACTTGCTGTACCTGAATACTAGCTTTTTGTGATTCATATACCAGGATGCCCAGATCCCTCTGTCCCACAGATTTCTGCAATCTCTCTCCATTTAAATAATATGCTGCTTTTCTCTACCTCCTGCCAAAGTGGACAACCTTATATTTTCCCACATTATGCTCCATCTGTCAAATTTTTGCTCATTCACTTAAAGAGTCCAAAAAGGGATATAGACAGGTCACGTCCCCTTCCCATCCGGTTTTCCTACCAATCTTTGTCATCAACAAATGTAGCCACCTTACACTCGATCCCCTCATCCAAGTCATTAACACAGATTGTAAATAGTCGAGAGACCCCACCCCACTCATCCCTGTTGGATTCCACTAGTTGCAGCTTGCCAACCCGAAAATGATCCATTTATCCCAATGTTTTGCTTCCTGTCAGCTAACCAATCCTTTTTCCATGCGAATATGTTGCTCTTGACACCATGATCTCTAGCCCTGTGTGGCAATCTAATTGAATGTCTTTTGGAAATCCAAATATATCACATCTACTGGTTCCCCTTTATCCACCCTGCTTGTTACTTCTTCAAAGGACTCTAATAAATTTGTCAAACAAGATTTCCCTTTCACAGAAGCATGTTGACTGTACCTGATTGTATTGTGATTTTGTAATTACCTTCTTAATGATAGATTCAAGTTTTTTCCCCAATGACAGTTTGACTAGCTGGCCTGTAGTTCCCTGCTTTCTGTTTCCCTCCTTTCTTGAATAGAGGAGTTACATTTGTGGTTTTCAGCTGGGATTTTGGAAGGTTACAACCAATGCATCCACTATGTCTACAGCCACTTCCTTCAAGACCCTAGGATGTAGGCTGTCAGGCCAAGGAACCTTTAATCCCATCAGTTTTCCCGGGACCTTTTCCCAGTACCCTTTCCACAGTGATTGTGAAATTTTAAGTTTCTCCCTCCCTTTTCCCTCTTGATTTTCAACTATTCTTTGGATGGCTTTGGTGTCTTCTAAAGTGAAGACTGATACAAAATACCTGGTGAAGAATGATACAAAATACCTGTTCAAAGTCTCTGCCATTTCCTTGTTTCCTATTATTAATTCCCCAGTCTCACCCTCAGACACTCACGTGACACTCTTTTCCTTTTTATATACATGTAGAAACTCTTCCCGCCCGTTTTTAGTTCTTGCTAGCATTCTCTCATACCCTAATTTCGCCCTCCTCATTATTTTTTTCAGCCATGTTATTGGGACTATACATTCTTACTGCAGAGTGTTGCACTAGAAGATATGCCCAGTTTATTTTCTGCCTGGACACTGTAATGTACAGCAAGCAATAAGCTACTTATTTCAACCAGTTTTCCATATTTACGACTGAACATCGAATGTTCTGTTCCAGCATTTTGATGTTTGAAAGAAACTTCCACTTTGAGGGCAGTATCTGAATTTAAACTTGAAAGCACACTGCTGGGTTTTTTGAGCTCCCTGTCTGTCGTGATAAATTGCTGTAATTGTGCATTCATTTAAAGCCTATGGATCAATTTTTAATCAAGCTAAGAATTTTGGCTTGAGAGGGACAAAATGACCCACGAGGTAAAAAGCAGGAGGCACTTTAATTTTCCTCCAATGAAATTACAGCCTATTGTAATAACCTGTAATTAGGTTGGTGGGGAATTCAGGTTATCAATTCTAACTAATGGACTATGTTCCCTGCCATGTAAGGGTCAAGGAGTACTTACTCCTTCCAAACATTTACTTCAATGATAAGGTAATTAGAAATTTCACAAGGTTCTTGGCCTGAACAACAGCAGCGAAAGAAGGATTCTCTTCCAACCTAGATCATAATACTGACTGGTGGTCCCCTCTCAATGTTTAACTAATTGACTGACAAACAGTGTATATTTGCGGAGAATTAAAGAAACACTCTATGCTGCACAAAATTAATTTAACATGAAGCAAGGCCTCTGTCGACATTAGTGGGAATTTTCAGTGATATAACAGAAATACTTCAACAGTATTCTTTAATTTAACATGGTAGTAACTATTTCTAATGACCTTATCTCTCTCACACACAAACACAGAGACTGCTCTTCAAAGCAGATTCCCTCGGCTGGGCGAGCATTAACTCTGAGCTTTCCCCAGTTTCCTGTAATCAGGCAACAATAGATCTATCTGTCGTTGTATTCCATAAATTTCAGCTCATCCGGAACTCTGCTGCCCATATTCTGACTCGTACCATGTCCCATTCACTCCTGTGCTCACTGACCTACATTGGCTCTTGGTCCAGCAACTCCTTGATTTTAAAATTCACATCCTTGTTTTCAAACCCCTCCATGGCTTCCTTTCCCCTCCCCATCTCGTCAACCTCCTCCAATCCCCACAACCCTCTGAGACCTCTTGACTTCGCCAATTCTGGCCTCTCGCGCACCCCGAATTTTAATTACTCCACTATTGGTGGCCGTGCCTTAAGCCACCCGGGCCCTGAGTGCCGGAATTCTTTCCCTAAATATTTCTGCCTCTCTTGCATCTGAAAGGTACACAGATTGTTCAAATGTCATAAACAGGTGCAGAAAGCAATCAAAAAGCAAATGAAATGATGGTCATTATACCTAGAGGGTTAGAATACAAGGGGGTAAAATTCATACTTCAGCTGTACAAAGCCCTGGTTAGACCACACCTGGAGTTACTGTGAGCAGCTCTAGACACCACACCTTAGGAAGGATATATTGGTCATGCAGGGGGTGCAGCTTTCAGATTGCAAGCGTTAAGCTACAAGGTGAGATTAAACAAACTAGCGTTTTATTCCCTGGGTTTTAGAAAATTAAGCCGTGATTTAACTAAGGTTTTCAAGATATTGAGAGGGAAAAGACAGGATAGACTGGGAGAAATTATTTCCACTTGTTGGGGAGTTCACGGCTAGGGGGCAGAGTCTAAAAATCAAGGCCAGGCCTTTCGGAGTGAAATTAGGAAACAATCTATGCACAAAGGGTGGTAGACATTTGGAATCCTCTTCTGCAAATGGAATTTAAAGCTAGATCAAGTGGTAATTTTAAATCTGATATTGGTAGATTTTTGTTAACCAAAGGTACTAAGGGATAGGAGGCAAAAGTAGACACACGGGGGAGAATTTTCTTCCCGTTGGGCAGGCTGGCCGGTTTGGGAGCGGGCGCGGGTGGGTGCAGAGCTGATCGCCGCCCACGATCGGCTGCGCGCCGCCATTTTACGTGGGCGGGCCAATGAAGGCCCGCCCAGCGTGACGTGCGCCCGGTAGCGCTCAGCGTTACCTATGCAGGGGTGGGGGGAGGAGGACGGAGAGTCGGGGCCTGCGCTCTTTCGCGCATGCACACGAAAGAGCGCAGAAATCTCCCCGAGGCACGGAGGTTATGTTGAATTTGAAACTTCAAAATAAAAAAAGTTTAAAAAATGATTTACACACGTCCCCTCATGTGACAGCGTCACATGAACTGGGACATGTTTATCAAATGTTTAATAAATATTTATAAATTTAATAAACCCTTCACTAAACCTCACCCCGCCCGTGGATGAGGTTTCATGAAAAATGCGAAGGCCACCTGGGCTCTTCCCCTGCCCCCCCGCCAACCTTAACGTTGGACAGGCAGCCCTGTCGAATTGGTTAATTAGTTTATTAATGGCCTTAACAGGCCTTTGACAGTTCGGTAGACACGCAGCCGACTCCTGTGCGCACCCGCCAAACGAAAGATCGGAATGACGCTCTGTGACACCGGGACGCACGCCTGATGTCACCGAGCATCATTTTACTTAGTTGGCGTGCGGGGCCCGCCCCCACACACCGAACAGAAAGTTCTGCCCATGGAGTTAGATCACAGATGAGCCACAATCTCAATGAATGGCAAAATAGACTCGAGGGGCTGAACGGGCTCCTCCTGTCTCTATGTTCCTATTTTGCTGTCTCATTACTGTGCACAAATTGGCTGCAGTGTATCCTACATCACAGTGTGACCCTACATCCTACAGTGACTACACTGCAAAAGTGTTTCATAAGTTGTAAAGTGTTTTGGGAGGATTTCAGGGAGTGAAACGTGCTATATCAATGCAAATCTTTCTTTCTTTATGGTCGCCTGTAAAGGGAAATAGACAAAAATAGTGAATTACTGGCAGTGGTGTCCCAATGATTGACTTCAGGAGTCCTTGCAACTGATGGCACAGACCTTCAGCTAGCTCCATGATGAGCCACAGCCTGCTGAGGCAGTTCCCCACACTCATGGTTAGTTGCTGTACCAGTGGCCACAAACATGGTTAGATGCATAATAGTCCCTATGAGTGATTCATCCTCCATGGCCCCGGAATCTGCTTGGCATGGTCGCTTCCACCTTGGGCAAGGCTTTCCCATCAAAGTAATGGTGAGGCTAATGGTGGTCACCGTTTTCTATGCATAAATGATACAGCAAGTTCAGGTGAGGGGCATATACAGGGTTAAACTTCAGATGTATTGTTAAACCGAGACACTGCCTGTCCTCTTGGGGGGAGGTTGTGGAAAACCCCATGGCACTAGCTTGAAGGAAAGCGGAGGGGTTATCCCTTGTGTCCTGGCCAATACTGATCCCTCAATCAGCATCAATAAAAAAAATGATCTGGTCGTTATCTCATTGTTGTTTGTGGGATCTTGCTGTGTGCAAATTGGCTGCTGCGCTTCCTACATTACAACAGTGACTACACTTCAAAAAATGTACTTCATTGGCTGCAAGGAGCTTTGGGACATCACGAGGATATGTAAGGGGCTATATTAATGCAAGTCTTCCTTTCTTGCAATTTCTTTAACATGGAAATCCAAAGTTTAGTGCCTGACTTATGCCGTTTGACCTTAGTTTTGTGAAAATGGTATATCACTGTCTGCCTCACCATTGTGATGGATTGAACAGTGTTAAGTCACTGTACTTATGTGGTAGATACCAACTAAACTAGCCCTAGAAAGTTAAATCAAGTCATTTCGGTCTGAGTACATTTAATGACATATTAAGTTACTGCCAAACAACCTCCCTGGCACTGAAAACTAACTATTATAAATGTGGAGTCTCATTCCTTCCACTTTTAATTGTTGTTGGAGATTTAAAATGTCAAATTTTAAATTTAATTTCATTTTCTTTTCCTTTTTGTCTCTTTTTTCTCTCTCCTAATCCAGTTTTTCTTTCCCTCTCTTTGTTTCTCTTTCTCCACCTGATTTGACATTGAATTCCTGCACTCTAATTTACAATTCCTTCTCAGTCCTTGTGCTGTTAATTTCTCAATCCTTGAATCTCATTGGTTAAGGAGATACCCAGTTACATCCCTGTTTAATTTGTGATGACATTGTCACTTTGCAATTTCAGTCACTCAATGGGGGAGAACGTTTTGAGCTTAAGGGTGCAGGGGTAAGCCTGACTAACTGCAGACACTTACATGTCCTGCTACAGCAAATTCTGGCCTCCTTATATAATTTGGATTATGAAATAATCTAACTGGCTGTTTCAAACAAAGCCATTTCAGTTTGATTCACCTACTGCCACAGGACCTCTCATTTAGATGTATTTTGAAGGGAAAAAGTTTACTCTTTCTCGCTGTATTTAAAACACAATTCGGCGGGTAGCAGAGATGATGTTAAATGTCATGCGTGTTATGTACATTTGTCCACTATGAAAACAATAACAGGTGGATTTCAAGTCATCTGTTCCAGCCTACGATGAATCTCTTTGTTTTATTGTGCGGTGTGGAGATCGCAAGCCAGACAGGGGTTTGGAGACAAGCTCTCATTAGGATAAATAACTCTGCATTGGTTTATCCTGTGGATTGTGTTCCATGATACAAACTTGCTGCGAATTTGCAATAAATGCTAATTTGCGGGTGGAGTACAAACAGGGCTTTGGGGAGCCTATGAGCTCCTTGTAATTTTCAGAGCACAATCTCATGCGAGCTCCTCAGTTTCTCAGGCTCCAATAAATTTTACATCTGGATAATTGGAATTTCTCCAAATGACAGGTAGGAACCAAGAGAATTCACTGTGCTCTCTAATATCATAAGACTACTGACTTTTTAATTACTGGGATCTAAAGGATTTGAATATATTTAGATAAGATTGTATTAGAAGCATACAGTACATTAATGTTAAATGTTGTGTAACGTCTAACAACAGATTACATTACTGAAGGTTGATCATTTCTACGTATTCTGATTAATAACATAGGACAATGTCATTCCAAATATTAACCTTCAAACATGCTAAACGGTAAAGATTGTGTTCTGCATTTTAAAATAATATTCTGTTCAATGTAATGTGGAGCCATTCCTGGGTTCCATGCGCATTTAATCACCCCTAGACTTTGAGAAAGCAACAATATGTTAAGATTACAATTAACACAATGTTCATTCGGACACTCTAACCCCTGCTTCACATCACTAAATAAAACTCAGTTTTAGAGCCAAAGAGTTCAGGAGGGTATTTGGCTGTTCCTGTACAACGAGAGTAATGGGATTGAGTTGAACACCAAGCTGCACTGTGAGAGCCGGGCGAACTGACAATTAGGAAAAGGATATTTACCCAATCAGATCCTGACCATCTCTGATTTTAACCAATAGGGTCTTCCAGCCAGGCGTTCTGGCCACCTAAAGTGGGTGAGAACCCCACTTGCAAATTGAGTCAATAGAACGCCAATGCAGTTTTGACCAGGACATGACCAGAGAGCATAGGAGCAGCAGGAGGCCATTCAGCCCCTTGAGCCTGTTCCGTCATTCAGTGAGATCAAGGCTGATCTGACTCTCACCTCCATTTGGTTGCCTTGGCTTCACATCCCTTAATGCTCTTGTGTGGCAAAAACCTGTTGGTCTCAGATATAAGATTACTAATTGAGCGAGCATCGACTGCTTTTTGTGGGCGGGAGTTCCACACTTCTACCACCTTTTGCATGAAGAAGCGTTTCCTAACTTCTCTCCGGAATGGCCTGCCTCCGAGTTTAGAGTCATGTTCCTTTGTGCTAGGCACCCCGCCAAGGGAAAAGTTTCTACCTAATCTGTCAACTCCTTTCAAAATTCTAAAAACCTCAACATAATCACTCCTTAACCTTACATGCTCCCCTTGGCAACTTCTTCGCTGGGCAGAGGCACTCTGAAGATGAGAAGAATTTTGTGTGGTTAGATGGAGCAGGAGAGCATGCAAAGGCACACACCCCACCCCCACACCCCCCACCCCCCCGTCCTGGACAATCCCATGCCCTATACCCCTATTCCTCCCACAAGACCCCCCCTGAAACCCTCTTGCCGCCACTTACCCAGTGGCCAAGCCCATTGTTGACTGCCAATCCAACCAATGAAGTTTAAATGAGATGCGCCAGTTAAAATTGCCGTGGTTTCCTGTTGCCTCTGGCAAGCAGGAAGTCAATTTGTGCTTTCCTGCCAGAAGCATTCTCCAAATTAAAACCTACACAGAATATTTTCTTTCATTTCTACCTAATGGGGAAGGTTCCAATATGAGATGATATCGTCCATGATAAGTCCCCGTCCATTGATCAGCCCCATGCATCTTTTTTTCAAATGGTTACTGTCAAATTATTGATCATCATTCCTTCAAGGGGTTGTGTTGTCTGCCATCTCATTTCTCAGTGAGTGAAAGTGGGTAACCAAAGGGGAGATCTCTTTCGACTGAGTTCCTGCCTCATCAATCATGTTCAGAAACAGATACCACCTTTACTCCTGCTTACTTCTTGAAGTCTTTAGAAAGTGTTTGCTAAAAAGCAAATGTTTGTGGAGACTGAAATCCAAGACAGAGTGGAGTATAAATGGATTATGAAGAGTCAATCTGATTATAATAACTGCATTATAGGGAAACAATGCATAATGATCCCATTGTTTTACATTGCTCCAGCAACCCTGCTTAATTGGACTAGTTCAATAGAAGAAGGAGCTATTGGTAAATTGAAAATAGTAACTAGATAAATGCCATTTACCTAAGAATCATTATTTACATTTCACCCATTCACTATAGTTTTCTTTAAACTAATCAGCATGGGATGTTGATCATCAGAATGCTAGTGAAATTGCCCAGAATTATGTGCTATAATTCAAACTGTCTCCCAACACTGGACATGTGCTCATGGCTGGACCTGAACTGAAATGTAACCTTATTTACATAATAGGAATATAGGAACAGGAGGAGGCCATTCAGCGCCTCGAGTCTTTTCCGTCATTCAGTTAGATCATGGTTGATTTGTACCTTAATTCCATCTACCCACCCTCTTGGTTCTTTAGTCTTTAATCCCCTTGCCTAACAAAAACCTATCCACCTCAGTTTTTAAGTTTTCACCTAACCCCTGACAGGTTGGAGGGTGACTTCCAGATTTCCCCTTAATGACCCAGCTCTAATTTTTGAGTCACTCCACCATTGCCAACTGTGCCTTCAACTGCCAAACCCCGTAGCTCTGGAATTCCCTCGCTAAACCTCTCTACTTCTCTTCCCCCCTTTAAGATGCCCCTTAAAACCTACCTCTTTGACTGAGCTTCCTATCATCTGCCCTGATATCTCCATTTGTGATGCGGTGTCAAATTCTGTTGGATAACTCCCCTGTAAAATGCCATGGGAAATTTTATGATGTTAAAGGCGCTACATAAATGCAAGTTGTTGTTGTGCTGCCTTTGGCTCTGGATGAACCAGCGCTTACACTTTGTATTTCAATATTTGGGTGTGCCAGAGAGGATGCAGATTCTTCACCAAATGTTCATAAAGGTTGATTTTTAAGAAACTGTACTCCCAGCAGGCATCTTGGCACAAGGCCACTTCATTTGGTGCATTTGGTCCTTATGATTTCCCAACTCTTGGTTCAATGGGCAGCCTGCACCCACTTTGCTGGCAAATCTCCCCAATGGGCACAGCTCACGTCTCCGAGCACAATTCATAAAACCAGCCTCCCCCGGGCAGGGTTTTGAGTTTAAGGCAGGGTGTTAAAATGGGGGTCCCGGCCCTGCACCGCATGGGGAGCAGTCACCCACCCGGCAGTAATTTCCCCTGAGTTGGCCCATTTGTGGCCAGAGGGTGTGCTCGCTGCCCAGTTAAGGGAAGGCTGGTCAGCTGTCGGAAGGCCAACAGGAGATCCCCCCAGCAGAGAAGGAGCTGCGGCCTGTGGCTGCGGTCAGGGAGAGAGGGAGGGCGGGTGCTTCCATTTTGAGATGCCCTCTTGACACTTTTCAAACTTTTCCTTTAAAAGTGACCCCGTCGCTGCCTGGCCATATTATGGCTGAGCAGGCAGGGAGGGGCTCAAAGTCAGCCTGGAGTGCTGCTGCCACCCACCCCCCCAACCACCACCACCACCCGCCCCCCCACCCCGGGTCTGCCCACCTCGAAGCAGCTGACCTGTTCCTGTGGGAGCCCCGCAGGTCAATTCCAGTTGGCCTCCCGTTGTTGGCCTGAATTGGCCATTGGCTCATTTAATTGGCTGCCTCCCACTTGCGGGAGGCTAACTCTGCCGCCCCCTATCCTGCGAACGGGAAAATGGCCCAGGGGCAGGAAGGGTGCCAGTGAACCAGCCAGTGGCTCTCGAGTTTAGGCGGGCGCCTGCCTCTGTTCTGCCCTTAACCTCTCCAACAGGCGGAAAATAGTGCGTCGCCAGAGCTAATATTTCAGGTTAAGCCACACATTAGATTATCCTAAGATAGGAATGTGCACAGAAGCAAGTTAAATTGATAAATAAAATAGACAAAACAATACTTAACCATGGCCATTGAAACAGTTTAATCTTCAGTTAGCTTTTCAGCCTCTTTTGATATGAGCCTTTTAATGAGCTTTTTTCCGTAAGTTGATGTTTTGTCACCCTGGGGTTTGGGGGCATAGGAACAGGAGGAGGCCATTCAGCCCTCGAGCCTGTTCTGCCGTTCAATGGGGCCATAGCTGATCTGTCTCACTGCGGTGAAGTGGAAGTGCAATTGATATGAATGGTGGAGCAGGCTCGATAGGCTGCCCGGCCTACTCCTGCTCCTAGTTCTTATGTTCTCACGTAATAAAAATGAACGACTAGTCCAGGGCCCTTGCCTGTCATGAGAAACCTGTCGTGTCATACATGCCAACCTTCAGATGCCCATAGCCTTCCTATCATAATGTTCTCTTGAGCACCCTGGGCAACAGCTCTGACACTTCAGTGCAGTTTGAAGGCTGCATCTATTAAATGAGGGATGCATCAATCCAGTTTTATCCTGATAGGGTTCTGTCAGGATATTGCCAAGCAACTTAATATAAACAGAGTTGGGCCATTCCTGCGAGGCAAGACGTTTGTATTTACCTTGGTTGAAGCACTCCCCGCCCCCGCCATCCCCTTCCCTCCCCACCACCCCCCACTCACACACTTACAGGGCCAGTTTCTCATGGAGTTTGGACGACTCCATGGACCTTTAAAAATGGCAGGTGGGACCTGCATGTGGAAGTCCCGCCTCCATTTTCGATAGATCCCAATTTTGACAGTAAGGGAAAGGAGGTGGGGTTTGAATCACACAGGAGGGAAACCTGAACTCAGCGGGCCCATTTGAACTCAGTGCTGAGTTCGAACAGACCCCAGTTTGACTGCTGCAAGGGCCTTAACCTGCAGTGCGAGAGTCACAAATTGATGGAGTAGACATAAACACACTTGAAGGGCAGATAAGTCTGTTTAATTGTCATGATCTGAAGCTATTAAAAAACTTTTAAATTATAAAGGAAACTGGCTACAGCGGTCAGTGATTATTAAAAAAAACCTCTGCTGCACTGCTTGGATTGACAGGCCAGCTGGTGTAGCATTTTTTCAAGCATTTTCAATAGACCTTTTTGTTAACATTTTCCTAAGAGCTATCCAGTATGAATGGTTGACTGAGTTTCAAAAGCTACAATGATCTCAGCAGGGGGTTCTGAGTTCACAGTTTAATTGATAGTTTAAAGAGACTATTAAAGGATTAGGCATATGAACAGAAATGTATTGCTTTTATAAAAGATTAAACACTTGAGGAGGTTTAAAATCTTTGAAACTTTCACGAATGGGAGTTTTTTTTCACTATCAACTCTGTATAGTGAGAGCTGTATTAGATTTTTAGAAGTTTTTTTTCCATCAGCACATGGCTCCTGAGGTCTGCCTGTGGTGGATTCTGGTTGAGTTGACATTGAGTTGGCATGGGTGTATGTGGGACCATGGAAGGGGTGGGTACAGGGCATGACGTGGTGTGAGGGGTGAGGTCTAGATGGCCAAAAACCTTCTGAAGCAACTGGAATGAAGTGCCAGAGAACTGAGGCAGGCCTTCTAACCAACCCATATCAGCACTCACCCGCCCCATGTCCTCCTAGAACCAGCTTCCATGGTCACCGGGCCTGACTTCACCCCCATCCACCTGCCCCCGTAGCAAATGTTCCATGATTTGGGCACGTTTTACCAATGCATGTTCAGCAAGTCTGGAAATTTCCCAATTTGAGCTACCTGCCTCGCTAGTGAAATTCCAGACACGCACACACACAGACACACACACACGTGTGTGCACATGTGTGCATCTGTGTGTGTGTCTCTATGTGCCTGTGTCTGTGTGCCTGTGTCTCTATTTGTGTGTGTGTCTATGTGTATGTGTGTGTGTCTAGGTATATCTGTGTGTGTGTTTGTGTCTCTGTGTGTGTATTTGTGTGTATCTGTGTATTTGTGTGTCTCTGTGTGTGTATTTGTGTGTGTCTGTGTATTTGTGTGTCTCTGTGTGTGTGTTTGTGTGTGTGTATGCGTGTCGGTGTGTGTGTGTCTCTGTGTGTGTGCGTGTCTGTGTGTGTGTGTCTGTGTGTGTGTGCGTGTCTGTGTGTGTGTGTGTCTGAGTGTGTGTGTGTGTGCATGTCTGTGTGTGTGTGCGTGTCTCTGTGTGTGTGTGTCTGAGTGTGTGTGTGCATGTCTGTGTGTGTGTGTATGTGTGTGTGTGCGTGTCTGTGTGTGTGTGCGTGTCTCTGTGTGTGTGTGTATGTCTCTGTGTTTGTGTGTCTCTGTGTGTGTGTGCATGTCTCTGTGTGTGTGTGTGTCTGTGTGTGCGCGCGTGTCTCTGTGTGTGTGAGTGTGTGTGTTTCTGTGTGTGTGTGCGTGTCCCTGTGTGTGTGTGTGTGTGTGTGTGTCTGTGTGTGTGTGTGTGTCTCTGTGTGTGTGTGTGTGTCTGTGTGTGTGTGTACGTGTCTCTGTGTGTGTGTGTGTGTGTCTCTGTGTGTGTGTGTGTGTCTGTGTGTGTGTGTGTCTGTGTGTGTGTGTGTGTGTGTCTGTGTGTGTGTGTGTCTGTGTGTGTCTCTGTGTGTGTGTGTGTGTGTGTGTGTGCATGTCTCCGTGTGTGTGTGTGTGTCTCTGTGTGTGTGTGTGTGTATGTCTCTGTGTGTGTGTCTGTGTGTGTGTGTACGTGTCTCTGTGTGTGTGTGTGTGTGTGTGTCTCTGTGTGTGTGTGTGTGTCTGTGTGTGTGTGTGTGTGTGTGTCTGTGTGTGTGTGTGTGTGTGTGTCTGTGTGTGTGTGTCTGTGTGTGTCTGTGTGTGTGTGTGTCTGTGTGTGTCTGTGTGTGTGTGTGTCTGTGTGTGTGTGTGTCTGTGTGTGTGTGTGTCTGTGTGTGTCTGTGTGTGTGTGTGTGTGTGTGTCTCTGTGTATGTGTGTCTGTGTGTGTCTCTGTGTGTGTGTGTGTCTCTGTGTGTGTGTGTGTGTCTGTGTGTGTGTGTCTCTGTGTGTGTGTGTCTGTGTGTGTATCTGTGCACGTGTGTGTGATCAGAAAACGGTTAAGAGAAATCAGTTTCAATTTGTCTTCAGTCAGGGAAGTGAGGTGTGGGCAACTCCCATGGGTTAAGTAGCCCCTCAATTTTAAAATTATCATCCTTGTTTATAAATCCCTCTATGTCCTCACCCCGCCCTATCTCTGTAATCTCCTCCAACCCTACAAACCCCTGAGGTACCTGCACTCCTCCAATTCTGGCCACTCGAGCATCCCCCCTTTTTAATCACTACACCATTGGTGGCCATCCCTTCAGATGCCTGGCGCCTAAGCTCTGGAATTCCCTCCCTAAAACTCTCCACCTCTCTCTCTCTCTCTCTCCGTCCTCCTGTAAGGTACTCCTTCAGTCTTCCTTATGCTCCTTTATCTGCCCCACTCAGCTCTCATGTGTCTTGGTGTCAAACTTTGTTTGATAATTGCTCCTTTGAAGAACTTTGGGACATTCTCCTACCTTGAAGGTGCTATATAAATACAAGTTGTTGTTGTCAGTCAACATGACACCGCTAGGTAAAGGTGTATTTTTTGCTTTCCCTCCAGACCCTCAAGGGCAAAAGAAGAGTTAACAAAGAAGCAGTTTCTATTTTAAAAATCCCTCAGCCCTGGCCTCATACAAAATCAATGAGAGGAACCATTGTAGGATAATAAATAGATGAGAAATCTTATTATGCGTAACAGGAACAGGTCCCTGGTTGCACAGATAGCCACCATCTTGTTTATCTGTATAGCCATAAGTCTTCTCATGACCCTAAATTACAGCATTGTCTCAGGATCCTACACTGTAATATGATAAAGCCCGTGTTAATAGGAATTGGATTAGTTACTCCTTCCCGAAGCCTGCAATGTGCCAGGCCTCGTAACATTGCTTACGATCAACTAAATTCCTGACGTTCATGCATTGCAAACCCAGCACTCAGCTTCCTTCAAATCAAACTGCTAAAGAACAACCTTAGACCTTCCCGTTCACCCAATAAGGAGTGCGCACAGAAACAAGGCCTAGTCAGATAACTCCGCAGGCCTTTGGCCTAGATCCATAGTGCAGCACAGCACTGAAGGAGGCCATTTGGCCCATCATGCCTGTGCTGGCTCTTTCAAAGGGCATTCCAGTTAGTGCCACTCCCCCTCTGCTCTTTTCCCGTACCCCTGTAATCTTCTTCACCTTTCAGGTATTTATCCAATTCTCTTTTTTGAAGGCTACTACTGAATCTAAATCCACCACCCTATCAGCCTGCACATTCCAAATCCCAAACGTTTGTTGCACGAGGAAGTTTCTCCTGGTGCCGCCGCTGGTTCTTTGCCAACTGCCTCAAATCGGTGACCTCTGCTGAGTGACCTTGCAGCCACTGGAAGCTGTTCCTTCTTATTTAGTCCATCAAAACCCTCCATGGTTTTAAACATCCCTATTAAATCTCTCCTTAACTTCCTCTGGTCAAAGGCGCACAATGCCAGATTCTCCAATCTATCCAAGCCATTGTTGATCAGTGAGCAAAGGGGCAGATTGATGGGTGAATGGGACTTTGTGTGGACAAAGGGGGCAGCAGAGTTTTGGATGAGCACAGGTTTATGAAGGGTGAAAGGTGGAAGGTCAGAAAGGAGCATTGGCATAGCAAAGCCAGGAAAGACTTTTTTACTCAGAGGGTGGTTGAGGCAAATGGAACAGAGGTATTTAAGGGGGAACCTAAGGTCAGCACACGAAGGAGAAAGGACTAGAAGGATACGCTGATGGGGTTGGACGAAGTGATGTGGGAGGGTAAATTGCCAGCATAGACCAGTTGGGCCAAATTGCTATCCCTGTGCTGTAAATTCAGCTTGTGATATCATGTAAAATATCTATCTAATCAGAGGCTTCAGTATAACAGGAATCAGAAAACCTATTTAAATTTCAAGGATACTTGGAAAAATGAAATGAATAGACATTTATAGTTAGGAATGTGCTTGGATAATATTAGAATTTCATAGCTGCTCATTAATCTTATACAGTTTCTGTGTCCTAAGAGCAGACCGCAAGAGACTGCATTTTATGTTAATGCTGAAGAAGTTCCAAAAAAGCATATAACGGTACAAACTTCACGAATTAAGAATTAACGCAACCAATTAATTTCGAAAAATACCCAGAAATTGGGGGTGGGGGGGGCGGGGAGGTGGGGAGGTCACAGGGTTGAACTACACAAAAATGTACAGTAGTTGTAATCAGACAAAGTAACTGCCCAACAGACCACCAGAAAACCACTCCATTACATGGTCAAACCAGAGCATAAGGATTGTGTTCAAAAGAGGCTTATTGAAACACCATGGCACCATATGAAGTGCTACCACATTATTTACTGGTCCACTTGATGAGGTATTAAGCTCCGGGGGCTTAAACTTGGTGCCATTTCAGATTTAGTTACAAATTCTTAAATTCACTTCCAAATAAACTACTTCAGGCTCAAGTACAACTGCCTCTTTTAGAAGAGTACGCCAGCATACAGTGGTCTCCATGCATCAGTTGATCCCCTGTAAACGTGAGAGATCTTTCTCGTACCTCTGCATTTACATTCATCAACCAGCCTCATTGAGTTCCGATCGATCGAACTGTCTTTTCTAAACACTGGCGTAGATCCTACTGGCTTCCCCCTCAATGGACGACCTTGCTTTGGTTGTTTCGCAATAGACCCCAAAATCTTTCTCACTGTGGATGGCAAGATAGCGGGCCTATTAATTTCCTCGGGCTACGCTTCTGATCGTCTTTTAATGTTTGAAGTCACTTTATTGGCATCTTGTGGTCCTACCAGCTCCACGAGCTTTGCAAAATGTTTGCCACAGCACCCCCTGCTGTTGGATTCCAGTCCTTCGGTTGCCTAACTCAACAGGTTTAATCTGGACTTGCTGCATTAAAATATTGCGGTGCCTTGGTAAACATGTTATTGCTGCGCACTGTCCTCCCTATTAAGTCAGACATGTACCATTACATCAGTTATGTGGCTGTGATTTCTATCATGATGTCCTACAATGAAACTACTGTGAGAAAAAGAAAACCTCAGAAGTTTGAACATGCCGTTAGGCGTCTCATCATCTCAATCCTGCACCGTCTTGCCATTATATTTCTGGCAAGCTAAGGGAAGTGGCTGCTTCCCACAGTGAGACAACTTTGGACATTTTCAGATTCCGAGACCAAAATGAACATCTTCTACCATTTTACAGCAATAATCTGCAATCCCACATCTGGGGCATATCGGGAAAAAAAATGAATTCATTTGTGAACTTGATTCCCAGCATGCTTTACATGCGCAGTCAGGATTGCAATCAATGCAGGAAATGCGGCAGCCAATTTGCACACAGCCAGGTCCCACATGCAGCAATGCAATAAATGACCAAGTCAACTGCTTTTAGGTGTTGGTTGAGGGGCACAAATTGGGCAGGACGCTGAGGAGAACTCTCCTGCCGGTCTTTGAACAGCGCCGGGAAATCGCAATGATGATTATACAAAGCTCGACTCCATTAGCAACTCCTCAGGCACTGAAGCAGTCCACGCCCATATCCAGCAGGAGTCAGGCAATATCCAGGCTTGGGCTGATAAGTGCCAAGTAACATTTGTGCCACACAAGTGCCAGGCAATGACCATCTCCAACAAGAATCTAACCATCTCCCCTTGACATTCAATAGCATTACCATCACTGTAACCCCCACTATCAACATCCTGGGGGTTACCGTTGACCAGAAACTGAACTGGACTAGTCATATAAATACTGTGGCTACAAGAGCAGGTCAGAGGCTAGGAATCCTGCAATGAGTAATTCACTTTCTGAATCCCCAAAGCCTGTTCACCATTTATAAGGCGCAAGTCAGGAATGTGATGGAATACTCTCCACTTGCCTGGATGAGTGCAGGTCCCACAACACTCAAGAAGCTTGACACCATCCAAGACAAAGCAGTCCGCTTAATCAGCACTCTCTCCACCGCCTTCAACATTCATTCTCTCCACCACTGATACACAGTAGCAGCAGTGTGTACCATATACAAGGTGCACTGCAGGAACTCACCAAGGCTCCTTCGACAGCACCTTCCAATCCTGCGACCTCTACCACCTAGAAGGACAAGGGCAGCAGACACATGGGAACACCACCACCTGGAAGCTCCTTCCAAGCCATTCACCATCCTGACTTGGAAATACATCACCGTTCCTTCACTGTCGCTGCGTGAAAATCCTGGAACTCCCTCCCTAAAAGCGCTGTGGGTGTATCTACACCACATGGACTGCAGCGGTTCAAGAAGGCAGCTCACCACCACCGCTCCAAGGGCAATTAGGGATGGGCAATAAGTGCTGGTTGATCCATTAACGCCCACACCCCTTGTAAAAAATTTTTTAAATCATTTTAGAGGGCAGATGAGACTTTGATTTAAAGTCTAATCTGAAAAATGCACTCTCTCAGTACAACACAGGAGTGCCAGCCTTGATTGTGTGCTCAGGAATGTAGAGTGGCGCTTAAACCAATGACCCAATAATTCAAAAGCAAGAGTGCTACCACTGAACCAAGACTGATATCGGGAAGCTTTTCTTCCTATCCCCCAGGTTTATTTTCAAAGGGAATGGAAGGCATAACCCCAAACAGGAACTATCCCTTGTGCCTTAAATCTGTGGAAGACTAATTGCCTTTGCAATTGTGAAAAATACATATTTGATTTCCTTTCTTATTAAACACCCTTGCTTTCCCGGCAAGGTATTTCATTAACAACTGCATGACGGGGCAAAGAGATATCATAAAACAGCTCCTTCAGTTCCGTGGCTTGTGTCACAATACTACAGCTCATATGGCCATGATTCTAACTGAGGCTCTTGAACCATTATCAATTCCCTCAAAGTGACAGTATAAACACGTGTTGAAATTCAGCAATATTACCGGAGCCAACAAAAGGTTGTATTTTTGTTCTTTTTGTACTCAGGCAGCAAACCTCTGTTACACGTCCTCTTAAAATAGCTGCTATTTTGTCAATTGTTTTTCTGTTGCTTTGAAGGAAACTTGTCCTTTACTTCCTATCTTGAAACTCGATCCGACAGCGAATGCTTTTTCTTCTACATTCCAAAGTTTGGAGATCATCGGGGGGGGTTACTGTCTCCGCCAGAAAGCTAGGATCAGCAACAGGGTTTCCCAACTGATCAAGTTACATGACCAGATATCAAAACAGAAAATGCCGGAAATACTCAGCAGGCCTGGCAGCGTCTGTGGAGAGAGACCCAGAATTAATGTTTCGAGCCGATGATGTTATTCTGATGAAGGGTCATCATCGACCCGAAACGTTAACTCTGTTTTTTCACTCCACAGACGCTGACTGACCTGCTGAGCTTTTCCAGCACTCCGTGTTTTGATTCCCGATTTCCAGAATCAGCAGCGTTTTGCTGTTGTATTGCTGTTACATTGCCAGATGTAACTGGGCTTGTAATGCCAGCTCTGATTCCCAGGGAGCGAGGGCCAGTTTCTGCGAGTGGCCACGGTGCAGCCTGCAGGTATCTGGGGAAGGCCTAAAAGCGCCAAACTTTCTTTTGAGCCCTGGCTTCAACCCTGCAGCAGAAGAGGGCGAACCTTTACAATTAATGGGCTTTGATTAAGTGAATCAGATCTCGAAAGTGTGCATCTTCAGCCAAATGAAAGCTAGGGGAATGATTGGTGCCAATCTCCAATGTTGTTTTATTTGGCAAAAGCAGGGAAAACTATAGAATGACTAAGAGTATTCAGCAATGTCCATGGAACAGTAACATGTCTGGATGCTGCATATAAAACATCTCATTTTATTTATACAATCTTTTTTGTAATAAATGCTCCTCAACATTTTAAACTTAATTTCTATTCTTTCTTAGAGGTGTGGGTGCCGCTGGCAAGGCCAACATTTGTTGCCCATCCCTATTTGCCCTTGAACTGAGTGGCTTAAGAGTCAACCACATTGCTGGGGGTCTGCAGTCACATGTAGGTCAGACCAGGTAAGGATGGCAGATTTCCTTCCCTAAAGGACATTAGTGAACCAGGTGGGTTTTTACAATAATCAACGATAGTCTCTTGGTCACCATTACTGAGACTAGCTTTATATTCCGGGTTTTATTAGTTGAGTTTAAATTCCACTGTTAGGGTTCTGCTACCTTTACCCAACAACCACCACCCCCATCACCTCACCACACCCCACCCCCCAGAACAGTAAATTTATTCAGTCAAACTTATTGTCAGTTTTAATCTTCAACTAAAAGAGATTTTAAATCATCATAGCAGCTTAAGTCAGCTATGCTAGCTATTGGCTTGGCCTTAACATAAAGTATCCTCTCTCCCAGGAGTATTTAGACTGAACAAAGATATCACTTTACAGGCATATTATTGCAGAACCGTCTCTCTTAAAGAGTTTACCTTTCCCAAAATTTAAAATTCACCATTAGATGATCCTAGAAGATTTAGGGTCCATGAGGTTTACAGAGTGAGTCTAAAACTTTTTATAACGGTTACTTAATAATATTTTATAATATGCTTAAATCTTGGATTACATTCTAATAACATTTTGAATATAACTGTGTAAATGCAAGATAAACTAATCTATTAAAGTACAATTTTACTTAAAAGTAACTGAAAGGTTCAAATCCACTTAGAAATACTTGTAGGATATTCAGACAAATAACAACTAGTTTTTTATACTCACCATCGGAAGTATTAAGTCTAGTTTCTGCTGTCTTTGTCTCAGCTTGAGAGGAAACCGTATAAGGTCTCGCCTCTCTAATGGTCCCGCAAAGCTGATTGACTCATTTACCTACGTTTATAATTTAAAGAAAAATTGTTGCCTTGAGAATAACCTAACCATTGTCTGTCTTACTGTTGGACCCATTTGTTTGAGTATTTCTTGAGTAGCAATAAAAACCAAAAAATGCATGTTTTTTTTTCTGAAACACAGCTGCAGCATTATCGCCTGTTTGCCTGTCTGGAAAAGCCTTTCTCAAGGCCTTTGTGTCAACATGTGCATGTGAAATTAAGGTTGTCTCTCTCTCAGCTTTTTGCAAAGAATCTTGAGCTGTGCTTTTCGCTGAGTTAAATTTTTAACCCTTTCATTGACATTGGTTAAATCCTTAATACCACCAGCTGCCACAGTGGGATTTGAACTTGTGTCCCCAGAGCATTAACCTGGGCCTCAGGGTTACTGGTCCAGTGACATTGCCTCTAGGCCACAGGTTTCCCCCAAAGCCTGTTGAATTGTGTTGATTTCCCATTGCCTTATTTTCACCCTGATTTTTTTTTTACTTTCTCTGTTTCATATCCTCACACTTGCTACCTTTCCCTTTTGACCATCCCTGTAAATTATTTAAAGCGTTGTTTTTATTGGGTTGCTCTAATCTCCCTTTGACTTACAAACGAAACAACAGAAGAAAACATGAGAAACAGCATCAATGTACTCAGGCAAGAAAGTAAGACTTAATTACACCAACAACTGCCCTGGTATTCCCTACACGTTGTCAGTCATATTAAAAAGCAACACAGGAAGCATTTTATCACCCACAGCTATGCTCTCAGTTACACACTCATAAGACATAGACAAGTGCAATGCTAACTATTTATGGAAAGCCAAATAGTAACTGCATCACTCTAAAAGCACACAGTGCATAAACAGAACAAATGCTAGTGGATTAACCTTGTAATGATGTGCTGAAATTATTAAATGCGAGGCAGCTTTATTTCCAGGCCCATAACCTAGAGTTGAGACGGCTGTACCTTCTGGTTCGATCGTCCAATTAAGAACCTGCCTTTGGCATCACCATACAATTAGGGATGGTGGGCAGGCTGAGGAGGCGGGAGGTCAATTCAGCACGTGCTGTTTAAAGGAGCGGCAGGCAGCCTTCACTGGGGTTGCACTGAGATGTTTTTTTATTCATTCGCGGGATGTGGGCTTCGCTGGCTGGGCCAGCATTTATTGCCCATCCCTAGTTGCCCTTGAGAAGGTGGTGGTGAGCTGCCTTCTTGAGCCGCTGCAGTCCATGTGGTGTAGGTACACCCACAGTGCTGTTAGGGAGGCAGTTCCAGGATTTTGACCCAGTGACAGTGAAGGAATGGCGATGTATTTCCCAAGTCAGGATGGTGTGTGGCTTGGAGGAGAGCTTGCAGGTGGTGGTGTTCCCATGCATCTAGTGCCCTAGGCCCCTTGGCAGTAGAGGTCGTGAGTTGCAAGGTGCTGTTGAAGTATTGCTGAGGTGAATGGCACACAAGAGAGTGGAGCGAAATGGATGCAGGATAAGGCCAGTGGGAGCATCAACCATTTCTTCAACCCCCCGTGCTACTCATGACAGCATTCTCCAGGAAGTTGTCATGCAATGATGAACCTCCTCTTGCAGATGACCACTGGCTTGCCATTTTCCCCATTTAATGTTCAGCTATTACATGTCACATCCCTGCCTCCCTGACCTCCCGAGGATGTGCGTTCACCTCCTGTGAGTTGACAAGTTGCGGGGGTCCCGTGCAACACTAGGGCAATTGCCCCGGCAAAACGGCTGACACTTGAATCATCAACAATCGAAATTATCCTCCTACCACTGCCGGCCAGCACAAACAAACCACCTCTGGGAAAAGTGGGAGGAGGTGAGGACACATCAGCATTCCTGTCCTCTGACATTTTTCGAATTTTCCCTGTCCCCAGCACCTCCGAACCTCCATCCACAGCCTGGGAAACCTCCCCCAAATATCTTAGAAGCCTCGGGGTATAGTTTTTAGATTCTAATTTAAGTGTCTTTCTTCTCCGACACAATTATGCAAAGCTTTACTGCAAGTCTGTGCTTTGGAGTTTCTCTTTCTGTCTGTGTTCAGCTTGGGACCAAACAGAAAACTTGCAACGTAAAATATTGGAACCTCACCTTGTAACAGGACCTTGGAGAAAAGCTGCAGCTTTAATTAGGGTTTTGCAGTAAGAGCAGATATTAAATGAAACCTGAAATTATAAAAGTATGCTTTCGTTAGCCTTTCGATGAATAGTTTCAAAGACCAAATGAAACATTAAGTAGACAAGAATGAGCTAATCTATAAACAATCAGACTGATGGAGACTCACCAGTCTCCTTACATGGAAATGTTATACCCACAGCCACTGTATTAACATTCTATCAACTACATGTATTACCAATGATAACTTACCTACCATATTTAGTATAGTTAATACAGCACAGTGCTGTACATCAAATGTACCAAGATGGAATGAGACTGGTTCCCATGTGAAGCAGTGTTATTACTGCAAACATTCTTCTGCCGACAATGTGCTTTACTGCCCAGTGAAACATCTGACAAAATATAAACAATAGGCTCTCCGGCATATAATTAAGGATATCTATAAGCAGTCTCAACACTCATTAAGGATATAATATAGGTTATGTCAAACACATATTTATGAATCTCTATAGACAGTCTCAATCATTTATTTAAGGTTATATGTAACCTGTCTCAATTACATTAATGTGCACTATCACTGTCAGTACCCTACTCAAAGGTTTTTTTTTAAATTATCCTTAGGACCCGGGCGACACTGGCTTGGACTGATTTATTTCCTGTCCCTAACTGAAGGTAATGGTAGGCCTTTCTGTTGAACTGCTGCAACAACAACAAATATGTGCATTTATATAGCACTTTTAACATAGTAACACATCCCAAGATGCTTCACAGGTGCATTATAAAACAACATTTGACACCGAGCCACATAAAGAGAACAGGGTATTGAAAGTTTTGTCAAAGGTGTAGATCTTAATGGGCGTCCTAAAGGGAGAAAGAGAGGTAGAAAGGCCGAGGGGTTCAGGGAGGGAATTCCAGGGCTTAGGGGCCAGGCAGCTGAAAGCACGGCCACCAACGGTGAGGTTATAGATATTAAGTTTGGGCAACAGTCCAGGATTAAAGGAGAGCAGAGATCTCGGAAGGTTGTGGGACTGGGTGAGGTTACAAAGATAGGGACAGGGGAGGCTCTGATGGAATTTGAAAACAAGGATGAGAATTTTAAACCAGAAGCCATTGTAGGGTCAGCAAACACAGCGGGGGGTGGGTGGGTGGGTGAACTGGACATAGTGCAAGTTGGGATGCAGGCAGCCGGGCTTTGAATAAACTCAAGTTTGCAGAGAGTGGAAAGTGGGAGACCGCCCAGAAATACATTGCAAGAGTCAGGTCTGATGGTAACAATGGCTTGGCTGAGGGTTTCAGCAGCTGGTAAGCTGAGCCAGGGGTAGAGTCAAGCGAGATCCTGCTTGAATATTCGTACTGAAAGTACTTGATCAATAGTGTTAGAAAGGGAATAGCAGGAGTTTGACCCAGGGCCGATGGAGAGTGATATATTTTCAAGTCAGCTTCGTATGGGATTTAGAGGCAACTTGGAGGTGGCAGTCCCTTTGGTATTTCCACCCTTGTCCTTCTTGGTGCTGGATGTCACAGGCCTGAAAAGTGGTATCTAAATAAGTTGGGTAAATTGCTGCTATGTATCCTATAGATAGTACATTTAACAGCCACAATGTGCCAATGGTCGAGGGGGTGGATATTGAATCTAATGTCAGAAGCAGAAATTAACTGGGCTGCTCTGTCCTAAATGGTGTCATAGAAAATGGGAACAGGAGTAGGCCATTCGGCCCTTCGAGCCTGCTCCGCCATTCAATATGATCATGGCTGATCCTCTATCTCAATGCCATGCTCCCGCTCACTCACCGTATCCCTTGACGCCTTTAGGGTCTAGAAATCTATCTATTTCCTTCTTAAGTATATTCAGTGACTTGTCCTCCAAAGCCTTCTGTAGTAAGCTTCTTGAATGTTGTTATGATGTCCCCCACCTTCCCTTAACATTCCTCAGCATTACCATCGCTGAATCCCCCATCGTCTACATCCTGGGGGTTACCATTGACGAGAAACTGAACTGGACTAGCCATATAAATACTGTGGCTACAAGAGCAGGTCAGAGGCTGGGAATCCTGTGATGTGTAACTCACCTCCTGACTCCCCAAAGCCTGTCCACCATCTACAAGGCACAAGTCAGGAGTGTGATGGAATACTCCCCACTTGCCTGGATGAGTGCAGCTCCCACAACATTCAAGAAGCTCGACACCATCCAGGACAAAGCAGCCCCGCTTGATCAGCACCCCATGCACCACCTCAAACGTTCACTCCCTCCACTACCGCGCAGAGTGGCAGCAGTGTGTACCATCTACAAGATGCACTGCAGCAACTCGCCCAATTTCCTTAAACAGCACCTTCCAAACCCACGATCACTGCCACCTAGAAGGACAAGGGCAGCAGGTACATGGGAACGCCGCCACCTGGAAGTTCCCCTCTATGCCACTCACCATCCTGACTTGGAAATATATCGCCATTCCTTCACTGTCGCTGGGTCAAATCCCTGGAACTCCCTTCCTAACAGCACTGTGGGTGTACCTACACCACATGGACTCCAGCAGTTCAAGAAGTCAGCTCACCACCACCTTCTCAAGGGCAACTAGGGATGGGCAATAATACTGGCCTAGCCAGTGATGCCTACATCCTCTGAATGAATGAAAAGAAAATCCAAACAAGTTAAGAATACTTAACTAAATTCTGGACTGGCGCCTTGTTAATAGTGAGGAGGCTTTGAAGGTTCACTGTTTGTCCCTTCCAGCTCACACCCACATGCACCCCAGATCATGCTGTGGGACGCATGAACTGTGTCAGAATGAAATTGAAGGCTGTGGGATTATCAGTGAACAGCCTCATTCCTGACCTTACGATGGGTGGGAGGTAACTGATAAAGCAGCTGAAGATGGCTGGAAGCAGGAAAGCGCACTGAGGAATTCCTGCAGTACCATGGCTCACCTCGTACCAGCACAACCACCTTCCTGTGCGCCAGCCATAGCTCCAGACAGTGAGGGTTTTAGCCGGATCCCACTGATGTCGATTTTTCTAAGGGTCTTTGATGTCCCAATCAGCTGCACATTGCCTTACTGGTGAGATCAGTTACTTTGTCCTGACAGGTAATATTTGTATCCATGGCTAGAATACGGCTATGGGGCAGGCTGGGAGTGTGTTAATCTGCTGGAACCCAAACTGAGTATCCATGAGTAGGGGTACCAGTCGTTAAGTTACTGGTGACTAGGTTATTGGTGAATGGTTTAGTAGAGAGGTGTGTAGTTTATTGGTGGCCAGGTTATTAGTGAGGAGGTTACTGTTGACCAGGTTATCTCTGAGCAGGTTATTGCTGAGGAGGTTATCAGCGAGCACATTATTGGTGAGCAGGTTATCGGTGAATGGTTATTGTTGGCCAGGTTATTGGTGAGTAAGTTATCAGTGAGTAGGCTATTGTTGACCAGGTTATAGGTGAGCAGGTTACTATTGACCAGGTTATCAATGAGCAGGTTATTGGTGTGGTGATGCAACTTGAAGGCACTGTTCATGACTCCACCCATCACTTTGCTAATGGTTGGAGGGAAGCTGGTAATACTCTAATTGGCTGGGTTAGATCTGCGCTCCTGTTTAAGGATAGGAGGTAGTTGGGCAATTTTGAAAATTGCCGAGTAGATTACAACATCAGGGCTACACTGGAGCAACTTTACTTGGGTGGTGGGGCATGGCCCTGCTCCTCAGCACAATAGCCGGGATGTTGTCAGGACCTAGGGCCCAGGCCCCAGGGCCATCACCCTGTCTAAGCCACTCAATTTCCTCTTAATGTTATATGTAGTGAGCCACATTGGCAGTCACAATGCGAAGCTTATAAGCAATGTCGCCACATATTTAAAGATACTTATAGGCAGTCACAAACACATATTCAAGATTATTGACAGCCTGTCTCAATCACGTTTTAAGAACATCAATAGTCAGCCCTAATAATTTATTTAAGGATGACCATAAGTTGTATTGAATATATAGTTAATGGTGTCTTTAGTGAATCTGAGACTCTTATTTAATGATGTTCCTTGGTAGTCTCGATCACATTTAAGGATGTCTATTGAGTGTGCTAAACGTATATTTAAGCCTTCTCACTGCCCATCAAACTCTGCCAAGGTCAGTGCTGGAGGACACTGCGGTTTAGATCCCAACATAACTGCCAGGCCGCATCCCAAGGAATTTTGGAGTCATATATCAAGACATCTAGAAGTTGCCTCAAAGTATATTTAATGAGGTCTATAGGTTGTGTCAAGCCTTTAATAAGAAAGTCGCTCAGCTGTCTCAATACACAGTTCAAGGTTTTTGCAGGCAAATTCAAAGCATATTTAACAACGTCTATTATCTGTCTCACTTATTTAAGGACGTCCACAGACTGTCTCCAACAATTTCAGGCTATAGGCTGTTTCACCATATAATACAGGATTCCTGTAGGCTGTCTCAACACAAATTTAAGGGTCTCTGTTTCACAAACATTAACATATTTAACAATGCCTATTTACCTGTCTCAAAAACATATAGGCATTGTTCTATGGGTCTCTGCACTTCTCCATTTCTGGCCTCCCTGATTTCAATCATTAGCTCCTGTGCCTTCAGCTGCCTGGGACCTAAGCTCTGAAACTCCTGAAACCTCTCCGTCTTTCTCTCCTCCTTCAAGATGCTCCTTAAACCCTCTCTCTTTGACCAAGCTTTTGGTCGCCCTGTCCTATTGTCACTCTTTGTGGTTCGATGTCAAATTTTGTTTGATAATGGCTAAATGCAGCACATTTGGGGGGATGGGGGCATGCAGGGAGCATTTTACTATATCAAAGGTGCTATGTAAATGCAAGTTGTTGTCTCAAAATATGTTTCAGGGTGCTTATAGGAGCATTCAAACATATTTAAGGATGCCTATTGCCTGTCTTAAGCACATCACAAGGATTTCTGGCTCAAAACAAGTTTAGCTTTGAGGATACCTAGAGATGGTTATTCAGTGCAAACAGTCACTCACGTTTGAGAGCCCCACATCCTCTGACCTGGAACATATCTTCATTGTCCAACAACTAGTCAGGCTTCTCCATGGATCTCCACCTTGATGTGGTGGAGAGGCTTGTGGACTCTGATGGTTCCTTGAGTGATTTCGCTCCTGGTAGGGCCGACCATGGTGGCAACAGAGGAGGTGAGGGGCCAAACAAAGTGCGGTCCAAAAAGGTCATCGACAGCAGAACAGGCAAACAAAGGTTGGGAAGGTGGAAGGAAGCTGCGTCTGCAAGGTGGTCCCAGTCATCATAGTTTGACATGTCACCGAAACCTGATCACCAACCCACCAAGGCTGTGTGGACAAAGACAGCACCCCCAAGCCCTCACGTTAATCAAAATCACGTGCAGGCTTCTACCAAGTGCCATAAAAATAGTCTGTCCCACTTTCTCCTGGCTGGGAACCACACCCGGCAGGATCACCATCTTTATGCTCAAAGAAAGAAAACTCTAAATTTTGCAACTTGGAACGGTAGAATACGCATGGATAATCTCTAAAGTGACCGTCGGGAAAGAAGGACCACGGTCATATCACACCAATGATCAAGACTCCAAATTGACGTCGCCACCCTCAGTGTGGCCCACCTTCCTGGGGAGGGGCAGCTGAAGGGCCAAGCAGGGGATACAACATCTACTGGAAAGGAAAGGCTGACAGTGACCCTCGTGTCCAGGGCGTTGGTTTTGCCATCTGGAATAGAATCTTGGATGCACCGGCAGAATTCCCCAACTGTATAAATGAAAGACTCGTGACACTTCACCCACAGCTCAGCTGTAACCAATATACCGCCATCATCAGCACTTAGGCCCCATCCCTTGATTCCGATGAAGATGTTAAGGAAAAGTTCTATTCTGACCTTGATGAAGCATTCACTGTCAACCCGAAAGAAGAAAAGATTATCCTTCCAGGGGACTTCAATGCCAGGGGTGGCAATGATTCCGATGTCTTGGGCAGAACCAATGGGAAAAACAAGGTGGGAAAAGCCAATGCAAATGGTGTCCTCCTGTTGACAAAGTAAGCTCAGCATGGCCTCAGTATAACAAACACCCTCTTCCACAGAAGAATAAATACAGAGCCACACAGAGGCATCCTAGGCTAAAGCACTGGTGCCTCCTGGATTATGTCATTGTTCGAGTCAAAGGTCTAAGTGATGTCTGTATCTAAGCAGGGGACTGATGCCTGCTGAACAGATTGTAGACTTGTGCGATCAATGATAAACATCTGCCTAGCACCAAGACATTGCAAGACCCAGAAGTCCAAGAGAAAAAATATCAATATCTCAGCCCTAAAGCAGCCCAACTGAAGAGAGGAATTCCAATTGCCTGTCACGATCAATCTGGAAAATCTTCACACATCCAACTCAATTCCAGGGCAGTGGGCTCAAGTAAAGTCAGCTGGCTTCTGTGTCCAGACCATTGGGTTTGAACATCGTCATCACCAGGACTGATTAGACGAAAACGATGCAGAAATATGTGACCTCCTGTAACAAAAATGTGCAGCCTTCATTGCCTGGCAGAGCAACCCAAGGTCCGAAATCAAGAAGGCAGCATTTCAACAGCTCAATGCTGATCCCCAAAGACAAATCCGGAAGATAAAGGGCATGTGGTGGGAAGAGAAAGTCCGAGAGATCCAATAATATGCTGACCATCATGACGTGCGAAGCTTTTTTGAAGCCACCAGGGCCATCTATAGACCAAGGTCAAATGGACAAAACCCCCTTCATTCACAGGATGGTGTTTCTCTTCTTGAAGATGACAACACATCTGTCAACACTGGAAAGAACATTTTCAACAGCTCCTCAATGGTGAATCCACAGTGGCAGCTGATACTCTCCAGGGTATCCCCCAGCACCCTGTGGTAGAATCCATGGGCGAACCACCATTGATGCAAGAGCCGCAACAAGCAATCAAACGGGTGAAAAACAACAAAGCCTGCGGCCCCGATGGTATTCCAGCTGAGCTCTTCAAAGTTGACAGATTTTTGCCCTCATCAAGACTCCATGCACTACGGATTTGGGAGGAAAAAGAACTCTCCCCACACCCCTTGTTCAGGAATGTGACAATGATAACTATCTTCAAAGAAGGAGATAAATCATGCTGTGGAAACTATTGAGGGATTTCCCTGTTGTCCACAGCAGGGAAAATTGTGACATGCATTCTCCTGAATTTCCTACTTCCTGTGGCTGCAGAAATCCTCCCAGAGACACAGTGTGGCTTTAGAATTTCCAGAGGAACCTCTGACATGGTTGCCAAGCAAATCCCAGGAAAATGTCGAGAACAACACCAGGATCTCTTCATTGCCTTCATCGACCTGACCAAAGCATTTGACTCAGTAAATCGCGAGGCTCTGTGGATTGTGCTCCAAATATTTGGATGTCCAAGAAACTTCACCACAATCCTGCAATTGTTTCATGATGTTATGACTGCAACTGTCCTGAGTGGGAAATCTGAAACAGACGCCTTCAAAATCTGGACTGGGGTCAAGCAAGGCTGTGTGATAGCCCCCATACTATTTACAGTCCAGCTGACAGTGACAATTCACTTCATCAAAGCTACTAATCTGTGGTGTCAGTTTTAATGCCGCCTAGATAGAAAACTCTTTAACCTCAATTACCTCTGTGCCAAAACTAACTGACCACCATAGATATATATGATCTACAGTTTGCAGATAACTGCAGTGTCATTACCCACTCTGCAGCAGATTTGCCAGCCACTCTCGATCTCTTCAATTCTGCAAACAAGAAACTTGACCTCTCCTTAAAAGTTGCCAAAACAAAACTCATATATCAACCCAGACTGGGTCAGCCAAATATTCCACCTCCCATATATGTTGGAAGAGAGACTCTGGAATATGTTGATACTTCCCATACCTTGGCAGCCACCTCTCTCAAAAGGTCGATTGACAAGGAGATCCAACACTGGATCAGCTGTGCCAGCTCAGCCTTGTACAAACTACAACAGCGCGTGTTTGACAACAAAGACCTCCGCAAGTCAACAAAAATCCTAGTGTACAGAGCAGTTGTCGTCACCACACTCCTGTACTGTAGTGAGACCTGGACTGGATATCAGTGACACATAAGAACCTTAGAGAAATCCTACCAGCAATGTCTCCGCTGCATCCTCCGGATCAATGGGAGACCACCGAACAAACTCTTGTGTCCTTCTTGAAGCCAACTCCACAAGCATTTGGGCAAAACTGCAAAATCAATTACGATGAGCTGGACACTGTGTCCGGATGGCCAAGAAACACCTTCTCCACCAAGTCCTGTTTTCTCAACTCTCAAATGGCCAACGTTCCTTGGGAGAACAAAGAAAACGCTTCAAAGACACTCTGACGTTCTCCTTGAAGCGCGAAAGCATTGACATTAATGACTGGGAGGAGCTTGTTACCAATCGTTCAAAATGGCAACAACTTGTCCATCAAACTGCATCCCACTTTGAGCCCCAACATCTTCATGATGAGGCAGATCGACGGCAGAGAAGGAAAGAAAAGGAAGCAAATCCTGCTGTCCGGATCCCACTACCTCGTGGGACGTCCTGCCCCATGTGCCCAAAGACCTGTGGGTCAGGAACCAGACCGTTCAGTCACATGAAGACTCTCGGCAGAAACTTGCGACCCTGAGTAGACAGGGACAGCCGATAATGATCTCGTAGAAGACGGCATGATTCAGGAATCATAATGATATAACTCCTTATTGTGTGCAGTGAAAATTGTGACCTTACACATGTATTCTGGAAGGGGGAATTGATAAGGACACTGATAAGATGGGTACAAATATAAATCTGTGGATTGGTTTATTCTACATGAAATGCATGACTGAACTGAATTCATTCTATTTTATGTTGCTCCTCGTAACATAGAAAATAATAAAGTGTGTCACTGTTAATGGGCTAATCTCACTTTACAGGCTAACTGTCCCTGAAACTAGCTGGAACCAACCTTTAATCTTACAGAACATACATGCTGATATTTCACCCTGAGGGCTCTCTGTCTCTCACTGGCTGATTAGTAATGCATCATTAAGAATATCTATAGATAATGAAACACATATTTAAAGATATCCTATAAGTTGTTTCAAACACAGACTGAAGGATGTCTATAGGCTCTTTCAAACAGGCCTTTAAAGCTCCTATTGTCTATCTTAAATATATCTTCACGAATAGCTATGGACCACGTCAACACGTCTTTAAGGATTGACTATGCAAATGTATATTTAAAGCTTTTTGTAGGCATCGCGACACATATTTAGCCATATCTATAAGCTGCCTCAATACATATTTGTGGATATCTTTAGGCAGTTCCAGCATATAGGATGCATGTAGGTTACCTCAAACACATAGGAAGTCTATTGTTTGTTTTAAGCACATCGTCAAAGGTTCCTCTCGGTTGTTTCAACAGATGTTTGCAAGCTATTGCAATCAAATATTTCAATGGGGCAGAATTTTAAGTCCCGCAGGCGGGCGGGCGAGGGCCCGACCCAATCGGGCATAAAATCACACGAGGTGACGTCAGGCGAGCGTCCCAACGTCATCGCGCACTTGCGCGATATTTCACTCAGCTGGCACACACAGAAGTCAGAAGCGCGCCCAGCGACAATTAAGAGGGCAATTAAGCCCATTAACGGCGCAATCGTTTGCGATTTTTCGTGGCCCGTCCCAACTTTACGGTTGGCGGACGGGGCGAATCAGCCGGGCGGCCTTTACATTTTTCATCAAACCTCATCCCAAGGGCGGGATGGAATCTCCGTTAGGAAATAAAATTAAAATAAATATCTGGAGGCAGTATTTTTATGAGATGTGCTTTCAGGTGCTTGATTGTGATGCATGGACATTTTTTTTTGCAGCTTTTTAGTGCTTCGTTTCATTATTTGCGGGTCTGCAGCTCCCTGAGGCTGCTGCCTGCCTTCAGGGAGCTCTCTGGAAGCGCTCACTCCCGCCCACAGTGATGTCATCGCCCACCCTCTCCCCACACACACCCCCCCCACCACGCCAGCAGCGCTGAGCTTTTCAGCACGCGTTTCACGCTGGCCGGCTGTTAACTGGCCAACCAGCGTGAAATCACAGTCAGCGGCCTGTTTCCCAGCTGCCCTGGGCCCACCAATCGCCCACATCCGACAAGGGAAAAATTCAGCCCCATGTTTTTTTAGCGGAAGAGTTAACACACATTTAAGGATGGCTATAAGCTATAATAATCCATACGTTTAGTTGCCTTAAACGCACATTTAAGAGCGATCCATAGATTTCTAGATATTAAAAAAATCGAGAGGTATGCAGACAGTCCAGGAAAATAGCATTAAGGAGGAAGATCAGCCATGATCTTATTGAATAGCAGAGCAGGCTCGAGGGGCCGAATGGCCTACTCCTGCTCCTATTTCCAATGTTCCTATAACCTGCCTTCAGGCAGAGCGTACATGACATGACATGAGCTATTGAGGTATGATGTCTACAGGCTATCTCGGATATATAGTTGCTGGCAGGAAATCTCCAATACTTATTTGAGGGCATTTAAAACTGCCCTTAAATATGTCTCTTTACCATATCTTTGACATATTAAGGACTATGTCTAAACAATATCAGTGCACATGAAGGGCTTCTATACTCTTTTTCAAACACGTGTTTAAGGGTGTTCAGAGACTACCTCACAGAGTTCTATAGGATGTTTCAATACATTAACCACGTTTCAGATATCAAATGTATTTGCTCAGGTTTATAAAGGTTCCGGGAGCAAATTGTACAGAACATTTTTTTGAAAGGCTACACGTTAAACGCTGAAAGTTGAAAGTCCCTTTCAACAAAAAATTTTTCCAGTGATTCTATTTCATACTAAACTGCCTCAAGAAGGTTAAAGTGTCATTACGCGAGCTCAGTTTTAATTGTTGCCACTTAGGATTTGCTTTTGAACAAGGGCTGAGTGTGTAAAGAATTATGGCTAACTAAAGAGATTAATAGAGATATGAAATGGAGCAAACAGCATGCGTTTTATCTGAGGCCGATCATACAAGAAGCATATTGCAATAGGCTGGACGGCATAAATTAAATATTACAAGGGCTTAGTGAGGTATGACTTTTTAATCCATCTGTAGTGTCTATTCCATTTTAAAATGAATTAAAATATATAAATACTGCAGCCATGGTTAATCAGCAAGAACAGCAAAATGCTTTAATGCTCTAAGATAAGGCAGTGATGAATGGGAAGGTGTACGTTTATTATGAGTTTTAGCACACTGGGGACTGCTTTAGCATGATGTGAAGGCTGGTGCTAAAATGGACCTTTGAGTTTGTTAGATGACAGGTTAGTGTGTGTAATCTTAATTTTATGTTGCAATTTAACGATGCACTTTTCATTGTTGCCTGCGATTCTCTTCACTTGAAAGCATCAGCTCCAGGACAGAACAAAGGAGGCTCTATCAGCCCGAGAGAAATGGTGTTTCAATCAAGCATGGTAAAATGGGTGCACATTAATGAGAGCACACTTTTGTCCTGAACCCTAACGCATCTAACAACGGAAAAAAACACATGAGCCTGGAATTTCCACTTGGTCATGCTGGTTTCTTCATCGCAATACCCCCAAAAATTGGCACAGTCGATGTGAAAGGTGGCAGAATTTCAACACACTAATCGTGTTTAATCGGGTTTCCCCAAGCTCTGGCGAAGGTTTTAAAAACATGGCAGCAGAAGCGGGTTCTGCCCACAAAAACTGGGCCCACCCCAGAGTGAATTAATCAGCATTGCGGGTCGGTCCAGCATTATGAGTATACAAAGAGGTTCAAAAATTCAACTGGATACGCCTCAGACGCAAAGCCACTAACAAGGCACACTAAAACCAGAATGCCGCGGACACCGGAAACCTGAAATAAAAGCAGAAAGTTCAGCTGGTCTGGCAGCATCTGTGGAAGGCCGTTCCGAAGAAGAATTATATTGGTCTCGAAACGTTAACTCTGTTTCTCTCTCCACAAATGCTGCCAGGCCTGCTGAGCTTTTCCAACACTTTCTATTTTTATTACTAACCGGGAATGGCCAGGATTTGCCCGTCGGCAATTTGGGGGTGGGGCCCACTCGCCAACGGGAAAATGGCGCGGGATGACGTCGGGAGGAACCCCCGACATCATCCCGGTCCCTTTAAATTTTTAGGAAGGCGGGCGGACAGCGAAATCAGCTGTCCGCCCGCCGACCTGTCATTGGCCAATTGAGGCCATTGACAGGATCATTAAGATAATTAAAGACCTGCCCGTCCAACCTTAAGGCTCATGGGCAGGCCAGGAGCCCCAGTGGGCTTCTGAAAAAACATGAAACCTCATCCACTGGCGGGATGGGTTTCATGTCAGTTTTTAAAAAGTTTAATAAAGTTTATGTCGTTTTTATTAACATGTCCCATCTTGTGTGACATTGTCACGCGAGGGGGACATGTTAATAATATTTTTATTTTTCTATTTTTTAACTTTTATGCACTATCACTAATCTCCCTGAGACAGCACTTAGCCTCAGGGAGCAGTGAGCACTTTGACAGATGGGGAATCCCTCCCCCCCACCCCCCGCACAGGAAGTGCATAGCGCTTCCTGTCGGGCAGGCCGCTGGGCGGGGCCTTAATTGGCCCGTCCACTCAAAATGGCGGCGGGCCCCATTTCGGGGGTGGGGGTCAGCTGCCTGCCCACCGCCGAGCCGGTGGGGCCCACCCGCCCATCAAGGGCAAAATTCCGATCATTGAATTAATAGTTTTCCAAAAACTTACAAAGGAGCTAACTGACTGCTCTACCCCAATCTAACTAGGAAACAGTAGTTTACATTTTTAGAAGTCACGGTCAATGATTTCAAATTGGGTTACTCACAGGTGGTGGAGTGATGCTGTAATTTAAAATGCTTTTTTTTTTGGTGATGTAGCCATTTTCTGCAGCAGTAATCAAATTACACCAAGTTCAGCCTTAAATGTATCAATATTCTTTTGAACATTCTTTTTAAAGATATACACAATGACGCAGATTTTGCTGTCATTGTCAGACTTCCTATCAGCTTTTGCACTGGAACTTGCTGTGATTAGACCGCAAGGACAGCATGGTGCCTTTTACAGGGAATCTGCAACTTGTGAACAGAACAAGCAGCCACATGGATGAACATTTCTGGTCCTGCGGAGGTGGATTTGAAGGCAGCACCTGGACCAGGATTGGAGATGAGGGCATCAGGTTGGTGCCCCAATGCTTTCTTGCTATTGTATGATGTTGCATGTGCCTGCGTGTCATTGTAATGTAAAGGTGCTCGGCAGAGCAAGGGTTGATGTAGGACTGAAGGATAGAACCACCCACGGTATGATGTATCACATCGCATGGTAATAGACTGAGAGAGCAGTCTAGAAGCAGCCTACCTTAAATGCAGCAGCACTATGTATGACATTAACTGGGATCTGTACACAGTTAAAGATTAACAATAAATGGCTCATGTTTAAACATACAAGTCTCAAGATCTCACCATTGAGAAATCAAACGATTCCATAATACCTCCCATCTGAACATATGAATTAGGAGCAGGAGTAGGCCATTTGGCCCCTTGAGCCTGTTCAATACTCAATAAGATCATGGCTGATCTGAATGTAGCCTCCACTTTCCTGTCTACCCCCTATACCATTTGTCTCTTTATCAATCAAGATCTATCTAACTCAGGCTTAAAAATATTCAATGAGCCAGCCTTCACTGCTCTCTGGGGAAGAGAATTCCATAGACTAACAGCCCCCTTCGAGAGAATAAAATTCTCCTCATCTACATCTTAATGGGAGACCCCTTATTTTTAAACTTGTCTCCCTTTCTAGTCTGTCCCTCAAGGGGAAATATCCTCTCAGCATCCACCCTTTCAATTCCCCTCAGGGTCTTATATGTTTCAATAAGATTCTCATTCTTCTAAACTCCAGTGGATACAGGCCCAGCCTGTCCAACCTTTCCTCATGACACAATCCCTTCATCCCAGACATCAGTCAAACGACCCTTCTCTGAACTCCTTCAAATGCAATTATACCTGTTCTTAAATAAGGAGATCAAAACTGTACATAGTACTCCAGGTGCGGCCTCACCAACCCCCTGTATAACTATAGCAAAATTTCCCTACTCTTATATTCTATTCCCCTTGCAATAAACAACAGCATTTGCCTTCCTAATCATTTGCTGTACCTGCATACTAACGTTTTGTGATTCATGTACCAGATCCCTCTGTACCTCAGAGTTCTCCAATCTCTCTCCATTTAAATAATATGCTGCTTTTTTATTCTTCCTGCCAAAGTGGACAAGTTCACAATTTCCCACATTATACACCATCTGCCAAATTTTTGCCCATTCGCGTTACCTGTCTATATCCCTTTACAGGCCCCTTATGTCCTCTTCGCACAGTAATCCAGTAATCTTGCCAGAGGCAGGTGAACATCAGCAGCAGCAGCAGCAGCAGCTACCCACACATCTGCAGCATAATTATCACTGAAGGGTCTATTGAGGGGAATGGGGGGAACTCAACTGGGTTCTTCCAGCCTCGCTGTAGAGGCAATCTCCCGGTAGCAGGCTGAGTGGCCACTGGAGACGGAGACTCCATGCTCCAATGGCAGGGGCAGTGGCTGGAAAGGCTGCACCCATAGCCCAAAAAATTTCTCCGGAGGGGGTTTCCCCTCTGACATGGTGGCCCTACCGGCTTCAGGCCTCTTTATTTTATAAACTTTGTGCACACTTCCAAGGGGGGCTCCATTTTGTGGCACCCTCGAGCTCCCTTTCTGCCTGAGCAGCCTTCACCTCTCCAGTAGGGCTGACTGCCACCCACAGATGCAGGCTCTCTGACTGTGCCTGCAGCTCAGAAACTCACTCACCGTCCTTAATTGGATGGCCGGATACTGAGGTGACCAATTAGGAAGCCCCCTCCCAGAAGATCGCATGAGACTGCGCGCAGCAAACTGTTGAGGTTGGGGCCCAGCTCCTGAACATAAACATTCCCCAGAAGACTCCATCCTACATACCCTCACGCAATCAGACTGATGAGCCACATTGAGTATGAACCAGGAAGTATCAATCAAAATATTTAATTCAATGCCAAATCTCATCCAGACAGTATAATGAAGAGGGGGAAAGAAAGATGGAATTAAGAGAGAGATAAAAGAGACAGAAAAAAGTTTTAAAAATGTATTTTTGGTCATTTTTAAAACGAGAACCCACACTTGTAAAAGTACATTTTCAGAGCCAGAGAGATTGTCTGTCAGTAATTAAGACTTACCAGACCCTCAAAAATTCATTTAAACATGAATGCACAAGCCCTAACTTTTTCTGAGGTGTTTAGTGAGTAACTATCACACAGGTACAGCAACTTCACATCCTTCTATGTGTTTTAATGTTGAGTCTGTTGGCAAGGTACCAGTGCAATGCAGTTTGCAGGACAATCCAGAAAGATAGTTCCAGATTTCCACATCTAACTGCATATTTGAGGACCCCATAAGTTGCTGGCTGATTACTCCATGATGACAGTGAGCACTGACAGCCTCACCATTATGCTTACCCTAAAATCCCAAAAGCTCTAACCATAACCCTAACTCTAATCCAAACCATAACCATAACCCTATCCTCCTGATATTTAACGACCCAGCTTTGTCTGAATACTCAATATATTTAGCTAATCTCACCACTAATACACAGACACATGAAGTGAAATGTTGCAGCAAGTCTAGAACTTAGATTTAACACACTTCTTACACCAATCGTTCAAGAATGACTTCAGGCTTAATGTTAAAAATGTGACAAAAATGAATTAAGAACATACAACATTATGTACATCAAGCTCCATTCCTCTACAGACAATGTACAACATGCTTTACCTTAGATTCTGCCATCCTACTTCATTTCCTGAGGGAGGCGGCCAATCACAGGCACTATCTCAGAGAAGGTAAAACTCTGTAAAGTGTCTCCCCTGACCCTCAAGCTCTTGGGAATATTAAACATGACATTTCTCAGACCTTCTTCTGGGTCAATCCAGTAACAATGAAGCCATCATAATCTGGTAGTGATCTCAGGAACCTATGACTGACCTCAGCCTTATAACTTCTATACCATTGCTAATCAGATATTTACCCAACCCCTTTAAAATGAGTTATTTAATATGGAATTAATTGCCTTTGTCAAGGAAGTACTCCATATATTGAATCATACATTGACTGTTGCAGCTCAGGAACAAATTACCTGAATCATTAGTTGCAGATTTTCGATGAAGAGCCAGGAATCCAATACCTGGATGAGTTCTAGGTCTTGACCCCATCCCACTCCCAAACCCACCCCCAAACCCACCCCCCCCACCACCACCTGTCCGAGTTACATCATTCTCATTATGCTGTTTATAAGTGTAAATGCCCTAATCGGCCAGGTGGTGAGCTCAGTAGCCAACTAGTAGTACCGATCGTCTCCAAGAGGGGGAGCTGCCTGCCTGGTGCCAGCGGCAAAGGCAGGCAGCAGCCATGTTGGGGCCTGCCGTTGCCTTTCCAATGAGAGCAGGCCGCTTCTTATGGGGCAGCAGCGTCCATGGTGATGCAAGGGGCCAAGCCAAATGACGGTAGAGAGCTGAAACTACCACAAGGAGGTTCAGGAAAAGGTCAGCTTCAAAGAAATGGAGAGAAAGTTTCTGATGGCCCTGCAGCAAATCTGACAGCTGCACACTAACATGCACCAGGCTGTTCAGTTCACTGAATTAAAGATTCTAAATTGCAATCGCGAACACACAGGGACCTTGACATGCTCATTGTGGGGCTGTTAATAGGTAGCATTCCCCCTCCTTCACCTACACTTTAAAATTTCAAACCTGTCTCAGAGGCATCAGCATCCGAGAATGACCTCCAGGACTACGATTTATAAATCTCGCCCACACTGGATCCTGACCACATGGCCCTTTGAAAATCCAGGCCTTCAACTGTGTGTCAGCGTTTTGTTCCAAATAAGCCACATTTTATCATCCAATTCTCCTGCTCACATACTTTAATATGGCTATTTTCAAGTAAGGAGCTAATTCCTTTTTAAAAATATTTATAGACCACGCTTCAACTGCAGAATTTTAACTAGTTCCAATAATTATTTCCATTCATGTTTTTTCTCCATATTACATCTTAACACTCCAGTGTCCTTCATTATATTTTTCTTGTATTCCGGATACATGTCCAGCTTTTTATGTTTATTATCTTTCTTGTGAGCACTGAAAGTTTCTAGTTTATTTTTAAACCTGATATAATCTTCTTGTTTATCCATAGATTCTTTTCTTTGCTGAAGCATACACAAGTTATACTCTTTCCATTTCCAATTTAAATATTCTTCATTGCTCATCAGTAGCTCTGTGTGGCAATGTTTCCTTCTGTTTAACCGGGTAACATCCTTTTCTATCTACTTGTGTAACTCTTCTCCAGTCAAGAACCATCGCCTTCGACTTTTTTTCCCCTTTTCATTCTATCCCTATCACACCGTAGGAAGAATTTAATTATATTCTCTAGTCTAACTTGAAGTTTGTCAGTTTTGCATTTGTGTGTTTAGCCCAAATTAAATCATGCTCTCTGGCCTATGTTGTCTGTTCCTCTCAGCGCATTAGAGACAAAATCAACTCCTTTCGTTTTTGCAAAAAAGCATTTGCATTTATATAGCACTTTTCGTGACCGCCGGATGTCTCAACGTACTTTAGGGGCAATAAAGTGCTTTTGAGGTGTAGTCACTGTTGTAATGTAGGAGAACTTCAACTTGTAAGTTTCTTTGCACAAATGAGAATCCTGAGTGTAAAAATCATCACTCTTCTCTCAACCTTCTCCAGTCCATCAAATGACGATTTCAAGATGGGTGTTGAGTTTTGGTTTATCAGCAAAACCCAGGCAGAATTGGCCAAACCAGTGCAAAAGATCGGGGAATTTTAAACGTAGGTGTATTACGCGCAACACCGCTTACATTCGTTCACTTTTTCCATAATCTTTCACACTGGTTCAAGGCTTAGTTCATCCAGGTCAGGTTCTGCCCACAAAATTGGCCATGTCCCCAAGTTGGTATTGTGAGGTTCCACTGGTTTGAGAAGGCTTTTCAAATTGTGTACACGTTCTTAGGTGCGCAGGCATGAGGAAGCATGTTTCAAACCTTTTATCATATCAAAAATAGTTAATTTACTAAGAAACCAAATGGTGCACACCAATGACGCAATAACATGATTGAGTGATGTCTATTTAAGTCATTTGCAGTGATCTTAAAGCAGGTTTTACACAGGTGGAGGACTGGACACTGATTAGAAATACTTTTTTCAATGGTAAACCCATTTTTGTTGCATTAAAACAAACTGCAATAGCTTACCACTCTTAAATACATCAAGAAAAACTTGATAATCAAAAGAAAATTAATGACATTCTATTACGTTACCTGTATGTGCCACTTCATGGTAGATTTTACTTTGTGATTATGCCAGTAAGTTTTAGCACTCTTGAAACCTATGCCATTTCAAGCGCATTTGGGGCACAATTTCCTGATAGAGCCCAAAGCAGAAACAATACCCCTGGGTGCTCAACATTGCAAATAATATTTCAAATATGGCCTCACCAATACGTTGTACAAAATTTAAAATTACTTTTTCCGACAATTAGTCGATGTCCTTGAGTGCAAACCTGATTATTTATAACAGCTTCAAGTTGACGGAAAACTTTCAGTAAATTATGAATGCACCCTCAGATCCATCTCCTTTTATGGTTCCGCTATCCTTTGGTGATGAATAATATGCCAACTCCCCTTCAGATGTAGCAGCTGCTTCATCGTTAAAACTCAGATTGGACTCATAGTGCACCAAACATAGATCTAGACGAGAGTGGGCAATGCTATTAAGTCCATGTTGTCTGAAATATTGCATTCTAAATGGCTGTTGACTGTGTGCCATAACATTGTAATTGTCCTCCTGCCAACTGGAGGTAGAGGAAGTGATTGCAAGGTGCAGGCAGCTGATATTTTGGATGAGCTGTTCTTAACCCTTTCAGCTCTGGAGATGAGTTCAGCCATTTGCAAAGCCCCCTATCTGCTTGACATGCAAAATCACGCCAAAGGCAGACACTGACCACATCAGTCTTTATATCATAGAATCACAGAATTGTTACAGCACAGAAGGAGGCTATTGGGCCCATAGTGTCTGCGCCAGTTCTCTGAATGAGCAATTCACTTAGTGCCATTCTCAAGCCTTCTCTCCATAACCCTGCACATTCTCCCTTTTCGGATAACTGACTAATTTCCTTTCGAATGCCTTGATGGAACCTGTCTCCACCAAATTCTCAGGCAGTGCATTCCAGGCCTTAACCACACACTGCGTGAAAAGATTTTTCTCATATCGCTTTTGCTTCTTTTACTAATTATTCTAAATCTGTGTCCTTTCATTCTTGACCCTTCCACCAATGGGAACATTAGGGTTTCTTCCCATCTACTCTGTCCAGACCCCTCATGAGTTTGAACATCTCTATCAAATCTCCTCTCAACCTTCTCTTCTCTAAGGAAAATAGTTATAATTTCTCCAATCTATCCTCGTATCTGAAACTCCTCATCCCTGGAACCATTCTCATGAATCTTTTCTGCACTCTTTCCAATGCCTTCACATCCTTCCTAAAGTGCAGCGGCCAGAACTATGTGCAATACTCCAGCTGAGGCTGAACTAGTGTCTTATACAAGTTCAACATAACCTCCTTGCTCTTGTACTTTATACCCCTATTAATAACGCCTAGGATACCGCCTGCTTTATTAACCATCCTCTCAGCATGTCCTGCCACCTTCAATGACTTATGCACATATACATCTATATCCTTCTGATCCTGCACCCCCTTTAGAGTTGTATCTTTTATTTTATATTGCCTCTCCATGTTCTTCCTACCAAAATGAATCACTTCACATTTCTCCACATTGGATTTCATTTGCCTTCTGTCTGCCCATTCCACCAAATTGTCAATGTCCTTTTGAAGTTCCATACTCTTCTCCTCACAGTTCACATTGCTTCCAAGTTTCATGTAATTCGCAAATTTTGAAATTGTGCCCTTTACACCAAGGTCTAGGTCATTAATATATATCAGGAAAAGCAAGGGTCCCAACACTGACCCCTGGGGAACTCCACTACAAACCTTCATCCAGTCTGAAAAACATCCATTAACCACCACGCGCTGTTTCCTGTCACTCAACCAATTTTGAATCCATGTTGCTACTGTCACTTTTATTCCTGAGCAATAATTTTTCTCACGAGTCTGTTGTGCAGCATTGCATCGAATGTCATTTGGAAGCTCCATTTGCACCACGTCAATAGCATTGCCCTCATCAACCCTCTCTGTTACCTCTTCAAAAAAGCTCTAGCAAGTTAGTTAAGCACGATTTTCCCTTAAGAAATCCATGCTGGCTTTCCTTAATTAGCCTACATTTGTCCACACGACTATTAATTTTGTCCCGAATTATTGTCCCTAGAAGTTTCCTCACTACCTATGTTAAATTGACTGGCCTGTCGTTGCTGGGCTTATCCTTACACACTCTTTTGAATAAAATGATAACATTTGCAATTCCCCAGCCCTCTGGCACCACCCCGGAGTTTCTTCTTGGCTTCTCAGTGACTCCAATCCTGGGCTTAAAACTTGACTTTGAGGCAATGGAGAACATGGCAGTTTGAAATATAACTAGGTGATCAGGGCAAGGAAGCACAGAAATCCTCTTCCTCGGCCCTAGACCTGAGAGCTTTAAAATTGGAAAGAGCTAGAAAAGGTAAATTCATTTTGAATAGTTAGAGAAAAGATCAATGCAAAGCTAAAGCTTCAAGAGCAGAATAGAAATCAAGAGAAAGGGAGGTTTTAATATTTGTTCTCAGGGTATGTATGTCGCTGGCAAAGCTGGCACTTAGTGCCAGTCTCCAGTTGTCCTTCAAAGGTGGTGATGGACCTTCTCCTTGAACTCTTTCTGGAATTTTGTCAGCCAATGAACAACATGCATTAAAGTGCATTCTTTTCATTAAATCTGTTTTTAGTTGATCATTTTAATAATTTAGGATTAAGGTTGCTGACCTAAGGTTACTCCTAACATTTGAGCCACTTTATTAGGGTGATAATATTGTTTGTTTGAAAACTATGCAAGTTTTTTTTATTGAACCAGATGGGCTTTTACAACAATCAATGATAGTTTCATGGTCATCATTACTGAGACTGGCTTTTAATCCCAGGTTTATCAATGGAATTTAAATTCCACCAGCTACTGTGGCACTAGCCTGGGCCTCTGCATTACTAGTTCAGTGACATTACTGCTACACCATCGATTCCCTCTAGATACAGTGCTCCCCCAGATACATTTTAGCAGACTGGGATTGACTCTTCTTGATATCCCTTGCCACCTTCCATCCCAAGGCCCACCAGCGTAGAAAGTACCTCTAGCTTCGGTTACACCTCTGCAGGATGAGAACTCATTCGGACATCTCTCTTCTCCCCCCAAAATGAAGAGTACGGAGTTTCCACCACCCATCCCCACGGCATTTCCTCAGGATGGGATCTGTGTACAGGCTTCTCAATCTCTCCCCTCCACCGACAATGTGAAGTTTACTGTGATCCTGCGCCCCCTTTCCCCCAATTAAGTAAATGATCTTGAAGTTGGTGCAACTCATCCACGAGAATCCTTGCATTTGATTAGCATTCAGGGATGGGGTTTAACTCTGGATCTTGACTGTTGTTTCAATTTAATCTCCAGTTCCAGAAACATGATTAAACCTTCCATTGATGCACTGATGCATTGACGCACTAAGGAACCATGTAAACTTGGCGAGTATTGAACTTGAAATAAAGCAGCATCTCTTCTCAAGGATAAATCATATTTCCTTAGCAATGTGCAAAAATGTCTGCATTAGCAACTACCAAACACCAAGATGGCAGCCATGTATCTTTGCTAGGTGTCAAGGGATTATTTATGCATTGGGCCACAACATCTTAATCTTCTATCAAGACAAATATTAAAATGCAAGAAAATGTATTATAGTCACAAATAATTAAATATTCATACAGAATATGCACACAATCATTTTATTTTTGTCATTCATGCATTATTAACCACATTATATTACTGTGAAATCATCAGTTAAATAACATTAATCATAACATTATTTTTATTATCATACATTATTAATTGCACCATGATATATTATTATTGCGAGATCATCAGTTGAAGAATGAAGATTGCTACAATGCTCTCCACACTGCTGGGAACAGTAAATGACATCATTAGAGTTTATTGAGGGGGGAAAGGTGTGCACTGAGGATTTATCATGTGACGCATATGCTTTTCTCTACTGACAATTACCAATAATTTTTCTTCTGTAAGTTCCAGCAGAACAATTCCCACGTTGACTGTGTGCCGGCTGTCCATTCCTACAGAGTACAAACACACTACGTATGGAATATGAAAGAACTGAAATCGAGGTTACACAACCTTATTCTCCCTGGTCAGGTCTCAGTCCCATGGCCTAATTCTTCAGTGGCCTGTTCACACTGTAATTAAGAATATAAATTAGCAGACTACTTTGGGTTTAATTTTCCCCCTTGAAGGGCAAATTCTCCTCTGCTTTGTTTAGCTTTTGTTTCTACATTGTGAGCAGAAATGTACACTTTTAAAACAGTGCTACCATAATGTGGCTTTACTCCTTTACTTCTTTTACAGTTATCCACCCCAGAAGCAATTTTCCAGAACTTTCTGATAGCCCCACCAGGCAAGTAACATCCTCACCAGGTCAACCACACGCCAACAGGGAGAATCTAGATTCATGACAAAGCAAATGCTGAATCGCTTCTCATTGGTGTGAAGGGTGCACAGGTGAAGACCAGTGAACAGAAATATGGATCCTGTTGTGTTGCAGAGCAGAGGATGACCCAGGAGAACTGGCTTCCAGTCGACAATGCAAGTAGGAGCACAAGAACAGGCACATAGCCACTACACTGCCTATCTTACCAATGCCTCGGAAACTGGAACTGGATATGTTATTCCGACACCCAGCATCATCTGGGTTTGTCACAAGTCTGAGTAAGTTGTCAGCTATATCTTAAAAGCCCCCACACTTAGCCCTTGCAGCAGTACAATGGAATCCCCACTGCATGGGTAGACACAACAATACAGAATCATAGAATTATTGAATGATAGAGCACAAAAAAGGAAGCTATTTGGCCCATCGTGCCTGTGTTGGTTCCTTGAACGAGCTGGTTAACTGGATCCCAAGCCAGTTGGAGAAGTATTGGGGAGGCATTGGAGGAGATAATGGCGTAGTGGTAATGTCACTGGACTGAGGCTAATGCTCTGGGCAGCTGGTGGAATTTGAATTCAATTAATACAAAAACCTGGAATTGAAAGCTAGCCTTACTAATGGAGACCATGAAGCTATCATTGATTGTTGTAATCCAGCTGTATCTGGTTCACTAATGTCCTTTAGGGATTGAAATCTTCCATCCTTAACTGATCAGGCCGACATGTGACTCCAGACCCATAGCAAGGTGGTTGACTCTTAATTACCCTCTGAAATGGCCGAGCAAGCTATTCAAATCAAGGGCAATTAGGCATGGGCAACAAATGTTGGCCTTGCCAGTGACACCCAAATCCATGAAAGAATAAATACAACTAGACACAAATCCTTATCTTGATAGTTGTGTTTTTAAATTCCTTCATGGGATGTGGGCTTCACTGGCTGGGCCAACATTTATTGCCCATCCCTAATTGCCCTTGACAAGGTGGTGGTGAGCTGCCTTCTCGAACCGCTGCAGTCCATGTGGTGTAGGTACACCCACAGTGCTGTTAGGAAGGGAGTTCCAGGATTTTGACCCAGCGACAGTGAAGGAAGGGCGATATATTTCCAAGTCAGGATGGTGAGTGGCTTGGAGGGGAACTTCCAGGCGGTGGTGTTCTCATGTATCTGCTGCCCTTGTCCTTCTAGATGGTAGCGGTTGTGGGTTTTGAAGGTGCTGTCGAAGGAGCCTTGGTGAATTCCTGCAGTGTATCTTGTAGGTGGTACACCCTGCCGTCACTGTGCTTCGGTGGTGGAGGGAGTAGATGTTTGTGGATGGGGTGCCAATCAAGTGGGCTGCTTGTCCTGCTTTTTGTGCACAGGGCATACCTGTGCAATTTTCCACATAGCTGGGTAGATGCCGGATGTACTAGAACAGCTTGGCTAAGGACGCAGAAAGTTCTGGGTAACATACCAATAAAATAAACTAATTAACTAATATACGAATTAACTAATGAACTGCCCCTTAAAGGGGTACTATAACAAAAACAAAACTTTAAAGGACATGTAACAAATTCAATTTAAACAACATTTTGGGTGGGGATAATGCACTCAAGACCCTGTGCTGCCCACTGGTCGTGGAACCAGCAGACACCGTACGCCCCCTCTCCATGCATTCCCAGGTGCAAATGTCGCTGCAGAAGAGGGGAAGACAGTGGGGCTGAACGACCCCTTCAGCCACCCGCTGCCTGGACCTGTTAATGGCCAACTTGGCCAATTTCAGGAACAGGCCAAGCCTTTCTTTTATACTCTTTTGAATATCAATTAAAACTAATGAACAAGTAATCAAATGACCATAAAGGGACACTGTAACAAAGGCAAATCTTGGAAAGGAAACATATCAAAATTAAATTAAAATGCTGCTTTGTGGTCTGACGATACACTCCAGCCCTTTGGCGGCTACTAGTCACAGAAGTTTTTATATTCTTTTGAGTACAACAATCAAACAAATGAACAAATTAACTAATTAATAGCCCCTTAAAGGGGCATTGCATAGTCTTTCCCCATACTCTTTCAAAACCCAAAAATAAACTAATTAACAAGTTAACAAATTGACAGCCCTTAAGGGGCACAGTAACAAAAGACAGGGCTTTAAAGGAAACTTATCTAATTAAATTAAAATAGTGTTCCTGGGCTGATGATGCACTCCAGTCCCTGCGGTGCCCACCACTCGCGGAAGGCAATTCTTTCTTTATATGTGCTCAAGGTGCTTAATCAATCGATGCCTTTCGCCTGTGTATCCTTAACCTTGATAATACAATTAACACACCATTAACAGAACTATCCAATTAGTTCCACTCTGCCTTCCTTTCCCCATAGCCCTGTAAACATTTCCACTTCACTGTTAATCCTTTTTGAAGGTTCCTATTGAATCTGCTTCCACCATTCTTTCTGGCAATGCATTCCAGATCACAATAACCCACTGTGTAAAAACATGTCCCCTGTACTCACCTCTGTTTCTTTTACTAATCCCCTTAAATCTAAAGCCTGACTCTCCTGCCACAGGGAACAGTTTGTCCTTATTTACCCTATTAGTCCCCCTCATGATTTTGAACAGCTCCGTCACATTCCTGCTTAACCTTCTGTGCTGTAAGAACAACCCCAGCTTCTCCAGTCTCTTCACAGAACTGAAGTCCCTCATCCCTGGCAACATCCTAGCAAATCTCCTCTGCACCTTTTCCAAAGCTTTCATATCCTTCCCTAAAGCGCAGTGCTGGTACATCATATTCAACACAAACTACACCCTCACTATTATTTGCGGTATCAAATTTTGACTAAAGATGCAGCTCATTGCCTTAAACTTTAAAGTCAAACTTTTAAAATGAATGGTTTCCAAATAGACATCTTCTGAGGAACGGTGGGTTCTGAAAGAGAAAAGACCAATTAAACATAAAGATGGGAGTTGAGAGAACAAGCGGGTAATAAAAGGGATGGGGAATTGCTGCACTTTCCCGAATACATTGTCATTCTCATCCCCTGCCCGCTTCTCCTCCTGCATCATTGAAGGGGGGAAGCTAAATTAAAACGTGAGGGAGGAAAAAAAAGAGAAGGATATGGCAATAGGGTAAGGCGAAGGAGGGTGTGAGGAAGCATTAACACCGACATGGGCCAGGTGGGCCGAATGGCCTGTTCCCATGCTGTACATTCTATGTAATTCTCTGTATCCTATTTTGTGGATACTCATTTTGTAGCAATACATGTATGTGTCCATTGATGGCTATATTGTGTTACCATCCTTCCAATCCTCTGCAGGGTAAAACAGAGAGAACACTGGTGTGGATTACAACATTCTTACTTCACAACAGTGATTCCACTTCAAAAGTATTTAATTGGTTGTGAAACACCTTAGGACGTCCTGAAGTCAAGAAAAATGCTGGATAAACTTTCTTTTTCTTTTCTCCAAACACGAAAATCATTGTTTTAGCCAACCAAGCATCTACTCAGTGATGCCTCTGCATCTTAAATATACATTGTGTGAGTTTCTTAGTGTAAGGGTTCGGCCATAGGAACAAGCGCTGCATTTCAAGTGGTTCCTCCGTGTGTCTGAGCAACCAAACAGACTTCATTCTGGAATGAGAACATACAATTTGCTCCCGAGATGGGCATTTTGTGCATTCCCTCGAAACTGCAGAATCGGTTGTCGGCGAGTCACAGACTCTGCAAATGTTCAGCAGATGAGATCTTGTTCTATTGCTGAGCGCCATGGAATCTTGTACAAGTTGAGTGGCAGCTCACAGGGTGCAGTTGATGGAGACTGTGCTCTAGTACTGTCACATATCTTTCTCAAGATAGATATCTATCTGTTTTCTTCTGCTGATATTTAGCGTAGGCACCAATGTGTTAAAACATTATGTGAACTACAAATTCACTTATCCTCAAATTATACAGTAATTACAGTACAGAAATAAGCCATTCAGCCCATTTGGTTCATGCTTGTATCTATGTTCCACACAAGCCTCCTCCCACCCCACTTCAACTCACCCTATCAGTGCATCCTTCTATTTCATTCTTCCTTTCATGCTTATCTAGGTTCCCTCAACTAACTCCTGTGCTAGTGAGTTCTACATTCTCGTCACTCTCTGAGCAAAGAAGTTTCTCCTGAATTCCCCGTTAGTTTTATTAGAGAGTCTCTTATATTTATGACCCTGGTTTTGGTCTCACTCATAAATGGAAACCTCTTCCCTACATCTACCCTATCATAACCTTATGGACTTCCATCAGGTCCCCTTTCTCTACATCTACCCTATCATAACCTTATGGACCTCCATCAGGTCCCCTTTCTCTACATCTACCCTATCATAACCTTATGGACCTCCAACAGGTCCCCTTTCTCTACATCTACCCTATCATAACCTTATGGACCTCCATCAGGTCCCCTTTCTCAACATCTACCCTATCATAACCTTATGGACCTCCAACAGGTCCCCTTTCTCTACATCTACCCTACCATAACCTTATGGACCTCTATCAGGTGCCCTTTCTCTACATCTACCCTATCATAACCTTATGGACCTCCATCAGGTCCCCTTTCTCTACATCTACCTTACCATAACTTTATGAACCTCCATCAGGTCCCCTTTCTCTACATCTACCCTATCATAACCTTATGGACCTCCATCAGGTCCCCTTTCTCTACATCTACCCTATCATAACCTTATGGACCTCCATCAGGTCCCCTTTCTCTACATCTACCTTACCATAACTTTATGAACCTCCATCAGGTCCCCTTTCTCTACATCTACCCTATCATAACCTTATGGACCTCCAACAGGTCCCCTTTCTCTACATCTACCCTATCATAACCTTATGGACCTCCATCAGGTCCCCTTTCTCTACATCTACCCTATCATAACCTTATGGACCTCCATCAGGTCCCCTTTCTCTACATCTACCCTATCATAACCTTGTGGACCTCCATCAGGTCCCCTTTTCTCGAAGGAAGAGAACCTCAGCCTGGTCAATCTTTTCCAATAGATGTAATCTCTCAGTTCTGGTATCGGTCTAGTTAATCCATTTTTTGGCACCTTCCCCAATCTCTCTATATCCTTTTTTATACAATGGTACAAAACAGTACTCCAAGTGTGGTCTAACTAAAGTTTTATGCAAGTTTAACATACTTTCTCTGCTTTTCAATTCTATCCCGCTATAAATGAACCCCAGTGCTTGCTTTGTTTTTTTTTAATGACTGTATTAAGATGAGTTGCTATGTTTAGTGATGGTACATCTATACCTCCATCACTGCCTATCATTGTTGGGAAGGAGATTGGGGCAACACAGCCCAGTGACACTGCCAATTTTACCACTACTGACAGCAGGGTGCCAATGTCACCCTTCATTTCCAAGAGATGGCACTTTTTGTCTTCGTACTTTTGCTATGCTGCTGCCTCCTTGTGCATTGCTCTTTACTGTGGTACAGGTAGATCTGTTGCTGAGGGTAGACGGGGTAACTGGGGCTACCCATTGGCTCTGGTACCAAAGGCAGAGCAGGACTTCCATCAACTGCACAGCTGTGCACTGGATTCAGACACATTTGGGCCCTGTATCTCAGGAAGGATGTGCTGGCCCTGGAGAGGGTCCAAAGGAGGTTCACGAGAATGATCCCAGGAATGAAAGGCTTAACATATGAGGAACGTTTGAGGACTCTGGGTCTATACTCGATGGAGTTTAGAAGGATGAGGGGGGATCTGATTGAAACTTACAGAATACTGAAAGGCCTGGATAGAGTGGACGTGGGGAAGATGTTTCCATTAGTAGGAGAGACTAGGACCTGAGGGCACAGCCTCAGAGTAAAGGGAAGACCTTTTAGAACAGAGATGAGGAGAAACTTCTTTAGCCAGAGAGTGGTGAATCTATGGAATTCATTGCCACAGAAGGCTGTGGAGGCCAGGTCATTGAGTGTATTTAAGACCGAGATAGATAGGTTCTTGATTGGTAAGGGGATCAAAGGTTACAGGGAGAAGGCGGGAGAATGGGGTTGAGAAACTTATCAGCCATGATTGAATGGCGGAACAGACTCGATGGGCCAAATGGCTTAATTTCTGCTCCTATGTCTTATGGTCTTATGGTCTTATTTCCAAACCCCAAGTCATTTACAGACTGGTGGCAAACTCACAAAGTTTTAGTCAGGATTCTCATTAAGTGGTGTGCAAAGCCCCATGGAAAAGCCATGGAGACTGTCAAGATGTGATATATGCCCCATGAGTTCCCATCCATTGATATTAATGGAAAGAAGACTCTGAGAACATCACCTATGATTTTCCAAGCAGCTGTGAGTTTGCTGGTGGCCTGAACTCTTGGAAAATATACCACCCACTGTGTAAGTGTGCCCGAACACAGAGGGCCCAATATTTACTGGGGCGGGATTTTCAAGCTGGGTCATAGGGGAGGGCTCATCAGCATTGAGTTTGAGAATAAAAAGCATGTTTTTGTTCTCAACAGACTCCCCACCAAGGGGCCAACCTGATTGGCAGGTTCAGCTTCCTGTTGGGTGGAGAACACTCCAGAAGAGAGCGCAACAGAGGAACTGGTAGTTTCCTAATGCTTAGTGTAGAGATCACAATAGGAGGCGGGTGGGGGGAGACGGGGTGGTGTGTGTGGGGGGTGGTGGAGGAAGGAGGGGTACAACGTGGTTTGGAGATTCGGGGTGATCGTGAGCTGGGGTCCTATCACACGGCACAGGGAACAGGTTAGCTTAGGCAAGCGGTGGAGAATCCCTCCTGAACCCCTGGCCCACAAGCAGCGCTGGGAAAGCAGGTACCTGCTCCATGCAGCCAGCCTCACATCCCGTGACCTGCTGAGTCTCCTCCAGGCCTGGAAAACCCGGCCGCTCAAGGGTGCACTTGAAACGTGGCTAAAACCCAAGGCAGTCAGCCTCATTAAAATGCTTAAATGAGCAACCTGTCTCCCTGGAAGCGATATGGTTACCCAGGCCCATTCTGCCTCCATTGAAACTAGAGGTGGGTGGGTGGGTGGGTGGGAGGTGGGTTGGGGGTCGGGGTTTAAGATTTTTTCACACTTTAACATCCCACCCGACCACAGCACACCAAATTTATGTTAAAATTGCAGCCATAATGCACAGATTCAGTTCACCCCAATGATCCTTCACCCATGAGCTTGATCTTTAATGTCAGGAGAATGAGTCATGCAGGAAGGTCACAAAAACTTGCCATCGTTTGGCCGTGAACTGAGAAGACAGGTCATAGATAGACAGATAATGCCAAGTGAAATCCAAGGGATTAATCCAGAGGATTATTCGAAATTAAACCGCAAGTACAGGACAATTATGTCAAGAGGCGCAGTGAGTGACTTAATAGCAGAACTAACCTCACCCATCAAGTAATGGAGCCAAATGTTGTGATATTGGAAGCTCTGGGAGTTTCCCAACCAGCCAGTGTAAATTCAGCAGGAGATTGGTGTAAACCCTATGGAGATGGTTTACCCAGGGTGACAGCAGCAATCAGGGAAACATCCCAGTAGAAATTCCTATGGAAACACAGGTAGACCAAATGATCTCCCCTTGTTCTTTCTGATCGTTAAAAATAATTTTTGAAATGTCCACTGCTTTCAATATGCACATCTCTTTCATCAAAGCGTCCGCAGAGGGGATTCTTGACAATGTTTAGTCATTTGACTAGGAGTCGAGAAGCATGAGAGCTATAGAACAGCTCTGAAAGCTGTGCCTTAAAATCATTATGCGTTTGAATGTGACCAACAACTCCACTGCAGCGCTGAAAGGGTTATTTCAGAATGGAAGCACTCAGAGGGCAGGCGTTAACCTGTTTGTAAAGAGAGCTTGTGATAGTGACTGCGGTGAATCACCTACCTATTGCTCAGAATAGTCACTCAGCTACCCAGTTTGGCACACGTAGGAGGATTCTGATTTTTTTTTAAAAGGTTATTTTTGTTGCAGTCAATTTGGAAGGACAGAATAATTAGAAATATTTGCTACCGGGTAGAAAATAGAGGGGAAACCTGTGGAATAAACCTGGGAAGCTGCCTAAACTCAGATCATCCAGCAAATGTAATAATCTTTATGGCTATTTCTGATGGAGCTCTTATCTCTGCAGGTTAAAGCAACAGCCTTATAAGACTTCATTACACCACAACTTCTCAAATAATGTGCACTGCTTAATGCCTCCTTTGCTAATAGAGAACCTGCAGAAATCCTATTCCCTTTATTACACAACTTCTCCATGGTCGTAGGATACAACAACGTGAAGCATACCTGGAGAGAAGCTACTTACGCCGGGGGATAAGGGGGAATAATGCTGACGAGGAGGAATAATTTTAAAATTAGAGCTAAGCTGTTCGGGAGTGATGTCAGAAAGCATTTCTTCACACAAAGTTTTTGTGGAAATCTGGAATTCTCTCTCAGAAAAATGTTATCCAGGCTGGTGGAGGGGGGCGCCAATTGAAAATTTCAAAACTGAGATTGATAGACTTTTATAATAAAAGCAAAACACTGCGGACGCTGGAAATCTTGAAACAAAAACAGAAAATGCTGGAAAAACTCAGCAGGTCTGACAGCATCTGTGGAGAGAGAAACAGAGTTAACGTTTCGAGTCCGTGTGACTCTTCTTCAGAACTTTTGCTAGGCAAAAGGTGTTAAGGATTGCAGAATCAAGGTAGGCAGACGGAATGAAGATACCGAACAGCTATGATCTAATTGAAGGGTGGAACAGGCTTGAAGGGCTGAATGGCCTCCTCCTGATCGGTCGTTGTGCCTTTTTAATCACTTGTTGTTCAGAAAAGAAAATTATTACATTTTTTTTTATCACAGCATTTTTTTTTTTATCTGTTCTTGTTATACCCCCCAAAAGGGAATCTCAAAATCATTTAATAATATTGTTTTATTGAATAACATTTAGTCACAAGTTGACAAAAATGTTTTAACATTGAAGTGTATTTTCCCCAAATGTTTAAGGTACAGGAATAAAGGAAGAGAGAAAGGAGTCTTTCATTCAAGGAAATGCTGTCGCTTTACGAGATTTGTGTCTGTTCAGTCTTGGTAAAGGACACTGCCTCTGCACGCTAAAAGCACACTGTGTGCCTGTGTTTCTCTGCAGACAGGCAACAGAGCTTTCACAAGGCATCAGCCTCCAGCAACCCCAGCCAGATTAACTGGCCTAATTGTACGTTCGCCACTCACGACTGAGGTAAGTGTGGAAGGGCCTGACTTTTTCAGCCCCTTGACCCTCCACTATCTCAACAATGGAAGAGGCAGAAAATCCCAGACCTTAATTACAATCTAAACCCAATTAGTCTGCCGTCTTCTTCTACTATTGAAACCTGTGAGCAGGTGTAGAGTTATTAAAAAAAAAAGGTAGGGAGGGGTCTCATTTTGAGATTTTGATTCTTTACTTAACGGCCTGTAACTATTTAAGTGAAACTTGAGAGAGGTACTAATTCTCTCGCTGACCCTCATCCCCTCCCTGCCAGGCTGATTGGAGTGCTTTCCATGGCTGGCCATCTATTTCTGTCCACTCATTCAGAACAGAACTGCTTTATTTCAGTAAATACTCTCCTATTCTGATGTGTTTTTCATGTTAACACCACAGAGAGCCTCCGGCACATTCTCTGATCTTACCTCACAAGGACAAGAGCCAGATGGTTTAATGAGACAAACCTGACCCATTTCTGCAAGTGACACGCACACACACACACACACATACACATACACACACACACACATACACACATACACACACACACATACACAAATACAGAAACATACAGAGAAATACATACACACACTCAAACATACACATATAAACACTCATGGGCACACAAATATGTACACACAAACAGGCACATATACACACGCAGACAGACACACACAAGGGCACACACACATATACATGCATGCATACACACATGCAGACATACACACATTCATACATGCACACAGAGACACATACACTCATGCACACACACACACACACACATGCACACACAGACATCCATGCACACAGAGACACATACACTCATGCACACACACACACACATGCACACACAGACATCCATGCACACAGAGACACGCACACACACAGACATCCATGCACACGCACACATGCCCGTACGCAGAACACACATCCACATGCACCTCTTCAACCTGGGTGCACTGGGAGAATTGCGTCAAAACATTATATATCCCAATTATTTCACAAGCTACCAGAATGTATTGCAGGCAACGTTTTCAAACTAAATTGTATCGGACATGTGCAATGGAACAGCATTCTTCAGTTTGCAGGTAGGAGACTCATCACAGACATTAAAATGTGCCTTGTGCTTCACCTCCATCCAGCATGGAATGGAGCAGGTACAAAATACAGACTCAGTCCCCCCTTCACTGAAAATACGAAATCGTGAGGCAGTCCTTTATCGACAGTGCTTGCTCTCTCACAAAGGAGCATTTGCCAAATGACAGATGGATATTCTGCTAAATATTTTGCTTTTCATCACTATGCATTTCATACATGGGCGAGAGACACAACCAATGACAGATGGATTCAGTCATCACACTGACAGAACAATACTGGGCAGCTTTTGCAAAGCCAGAGCTATACTGCTCCCTAGTGGCCTGCAATGGACAGACCACAGTGACCAGAGAGAGGAATATTTGACAAGAAGAACACTTCACTACCATCAGATAGAATCAATCTTTACCAGTAGTCCACCTCAGTGAGATATAAATACAATATTCTCAAATTGAATAAGAAAGGCAGTCCTTTCAAAAAATTCAATGACTACAGTTAAAGGCAGTTGACATAGCAATAAAACATACTTGTTTTAAATCCGTCACTGCTATTTTAAGGTTCGTTAGCATAACTTTGTAACGTTCAACTCAATGCTCAATTAAGGGTACAACTGATGACAACGCTCGATACATACCAAATTTTTCAGGAATGTAAAAGTGGACAATGTAGGTAAAGTATTCAAATTTCACATTAGTTTGGCTTATTTTTGCTGTGATTAAGGATCCTGTCATCCGTTGCTAAAACCAACAGTAATTGTCACTGTAGAAATTAATTTTTTTTTTTCTCATTCGTTCATGGGATGTTGGCATCGCTGACAAGGCCGGAGCCTGTTGCCCATTGCTAATTGTCCTTGAGAAGGTGGTGCTGAGCCACCTCCTTGAATACAACTGAGCAGCTTGTTAGATCATTTCTGAGGGCAGTTAAGAATCAAACACAAATATATTGATTAGCTAATGTATTGGCTGCAATCACTACAACTGTAAATCTGTTAATGATTCTGTGTATTAATTGCAGCCACCTCAATTATAAAGCAAATGAATTACAGGCGTCTTCCCCTATCCAAACAGATAGTATCTTTGCAACATTAATTGGAGGAATGAATCACTCATTTCAACTCATTTATTAGTAATTGGGGGTGATACTGATTTTGTTTCAAGATGTTCCTAATGCTCTGATTTTTATAACTTAATATTTGAGTTAGTAATCTGGAAAACAACTCGAAATTTCTGAAAGTTAGCATCACTTTAATATTTTTCAAAGTGTCGTGCAGAAGGGACGGTGTTTAATGGAGGTGATGGAGGCCACCATCACTGCCTGGAGAGCTACTGAGAAGACCTTGCTTCCAACAAGACCTCTTCTTGAGTAAGAAAATAACAAACCCAGAGATAAAATCACGATAATAGAGATGGAGGCTGCAGATTGTAGGGGGAGGAGGGGGGGAGGGGGGAGGAGAGAGGGGGAGGGGGGGTCACAGGGGAACGGGCGAGCGGGTGGGTTGGCAGAAAGGGTGGGATGGCGGACGGACGCCCTCCCACCTCCACCCCCGCGAGACCAAGTCCCTTGATCAGGCACTGAGTGTCTTTGTATGAGGGAGTTCCCTGGAAGCCCACCAGCAACCCCGACAGGGTTTGCCTCCCGGCCTCCTCGTTGGGCGATTCCCCCGCCCGTCACCGATTGAATACCAGCGGCGGTGGGGATGAAGCCCCCCTTAAGCGGGTGTGAACTGCGGCCGTCCACAAACCTTCCCAGCCCAGACTTTATCAGGGCAGAGGCGGGAAGACAGAGGGTCCCTACCCGCCACCCTCCGACTCATTCAAAAGACCCCCGGCCTCAAACACACCTCGGAGAAGGGCATTAAGTTCCACCCCTGGAATCAATTCCCTTTATAGACTGCTCATGTCACTCCGCCATCCACCTCTCCAGCTATAACTTGACACGATCGACTATGCTGGTTGATATTGTTTGGTAAGTTCCTGCGGAATACTGTTGTAAGCTCTTTTTCCAAATATATTATTGACCTGGACCCGGGTATACAGAACAGAATTTCAAAGTTTGCAGATGACACAAAACTCAGAAAGGCATTAAACAGCATGAAGAATGGTAGCAGGTTTCAGGAGAACATCAACTGGTAAGTAGGTGGACACTTGGCAGGTGATATTTAATGTAGAGAATTGTGAAGTTATACATGTTGGTAGGAAGAGCAGGGAGAGGTAAAGGGTACGACAAGGACAGAGAAGCCTGGGGGTGCATGTACACACATCCTTGAAGTGGAAAGGCAGCTTGAGAAAGCTGTTTAAAAAAAAGCATACGGGATCCTTAACTTTATTCATAGAGAGGTAGAGTACAAAAAGAGGGAGTCACACTGAGCCTTTCATAAAACATTTATTATTCCTCAGCTGGAGTATTGCGTTCAATTCTGGGCTTTGCACGTTAGGAAGATGTCAAGTTCCCAGAGAGGATGTGGAGGTGATTTACTCAAATAGTACCAGGGATGAGGGACTTCGGTGAGGTGGAAAGACAAAGGATTGTTCACCTTAGGGCAGAGAAGAGGAGTTTTGTTAGAGGTGTTCATAAAAAGAATGGTTTTGATAGAGTAAATAAAGAGAATTGTTTGCACTGGTAGAAAGGTAGGTAACCAGAGGACACAGGTTTAAGGTAAGTGACAAAAGAGCCGGAGGCGACATGAGGAAATGTTTTTCTTTACACAGCGAGTTGTTGCGATATGGAATGCACTTCCTGAAATATCCGCCATTGTCTGCCTTTCCCAATGTCATAGCTGCAACATGGAGGACACCAGACTGAGAAAACGATTGATACAACCTCACATTCCAATAGGACATTGGAGATCCAACACTCTGTAGCAATGTGGTGCCTTATTTCTAATAGCTTAACCTGGTTCCTATGAAGGAAGTGTACATCTGCTATGGCATGTTAACTTTCGAGCCTGAAGCTTCACAGGCAAATATGTAAAGAATGAAAAGGTGGTCTGGAGTACAGTGTTCAGTGCTTTCTACGGTTAATAGGAGGGATATTGGATTGAAAAAGAGAACATACCTTCGCCCCCAAATCAACTACTCCATGTCCATGTAAGCAATGTGGGAGCCCTTAACAAATCAGCATTAGCCATATGAGTTGAAAGTTCCAGGAATAATAATGGTAACTGAGTGATGTTGTACATCACTGAGCTCATGTCTTCACACAGAAAGAAATCTGCTGACAGGACTACAGATGAGATTGTGTACTCTGATGGATAAGTCAAAATGATTGTCCTGTAACACATTTCTTTTTATGATAACTAAAATGGGGAGAAAAGTTATCACCTCCTCTGCAGAGCAATAAGATGGCATTAGCACTGATGTGGAAGGAAATGGACAATGCCTGGGTTTTATTACTGCCTTGGAATGAAAATTGGACACACTGCTCTGTGCTACTTCCCTGTCATCTCCAACATTAATGAGCATGCCATTAAGAGGGCTTGTATTGCTGAACTAAAAAAGTCCACAGCACCTAGGTGAACAGGAAAAAGACTGCCTCAGTAAGTCATGCTTTTATAATGATTCCTCTCACATGTAGAATCCTCAACATCACTTAATACTGACACTATGTAAGTGGAAGAGTTGATGCAATTCAAGAGCGTGTTACGAGGCAGTGGCATTTAATCATTATCTTTCAAATGTAAGGATAAATTAACAGCAATTTGTTAATGCCATGTCATTAAATAATCTGCAATGTAGGTGTTATTGTACTCGATATTTATTATTGTAACATTTATTTCAACTCTTTGCCCTGGTAAAACAAGAACCCTTCAGTGTTCCCTCAGTTCTGTCCATCGCAGTGATGTTGGTCTAGGTGCTTTGACTGGATGAACTGAAAAAAAACACTCAAAGCTACAGGTCGCAGAATTTATTAAACATCAGCCAACTTCAGGAATAATGGCATCTTTGTCCAGATTCGATGATGAGCCAACTTTCCAAGTTGTATTTTTTTCTTGGAGATGCCATCGCGCAATTCTTCCACTGATTTAGTTCCCGCTCCTGGGAACAGAAAATGCCTACAATGTAAAATTCACATCATCATTACACTACTACAACTGGAACTAACCGTATGATTGAAGCCTCGTTCTCCTTAAGGAACCTATCGCTTCATAACTAGTATCTCTCACTTGCTGCAGTATTCCATGGACACAAAGGTGTAGCGGTAGCTCAGTTCTTCTGTCAATGCCATTCCTGCCTAATGGAGTGAAGCAGGTGATCCCATTCTTACCCTTCTACATCCCAATGGTATGACGGTAACCCTAATGTCAGATCTGGTGGCCCGGTGAAACCTTGGCCAAAACTCCTTCAGGCTGAACAAGTCAGTCTGAATCTCAAAGTTGTGACCAGCTGCTACAACAGCACGGACTTTGGCGCAAGTCACAACATCACAGCTTTACCTGATGTGGTCATGTCAATGGCATTTCTAATTGCATTAGCACTGCACGAGCAGATACAGAAAAACAACTGCCATTACAATATATGCCCATTTAATATAGCCACAATATTGAATAGGTCAGGGTGAAGCAATTCCTTATAACTTGTAACTTATCATGTTACAACTTTTTTTTTTACATTTCCTGTTTAAGCACTAAGACCAGGCACAACATGTTGAAGGGTCATTCGGACTCGAAACGTTAACTGTGCTCCTCTCCACAGATGCTGCTGAGTTTTTCCAGGTATTTTTGTTTTTTGTTTTGGATTTCCAGCATCTGCAGTTTTTTGCTTTTATCTACAATATACAGCTGAATGGGGAAGAAATAATTTGCTGCTTATCTCTACAACCAATAGTTTTGCATTGACTATTAAGAGATGCACCATATCATTAGGAGTTGACTTTGCAGTACAATATTACTTTCCCTCCCTCTCTCACCTCCAGTGAAAACCTTGACTCCTACTTAACAATTCTCTAAACATTTCCATGTTGAGATTGGGAACACAGATCCGCTTATTAAAGTACCTACTTATTCAGACCATTATTGAATTTCATGTTTTCATTAAGTGTACCCGCTGATATAGGAATCCAAGAAGATCAAAGATAAAGCAAGTCATGTCATTCAGGGCTTTTGCAAACTCCTGAGAATTACTGTCAGGTTACTGATTTGCACACACCCTTCATCAGGATGTATGTTTCTAACAGGAAAAAGTGACATTCCCGAGATTAAAACATACATTCCTCCGTGGACAGTGTGAGCTTTCTTTTACATCTTGCTTGAGAAAGCACATCCTACAGTAGCTTATCTCTGGGAGTTTACATCAGCCAACCAATTATTAACCTATGAGTATATTACTGTGCATTAAGCCCAGCTGACAGTAGGAATTGTTGATGAAAAGAAAAAAAAAACTGACATGTTATTGAGGATGAGGCAAAACCTCTCTAAGCTCTTTCCTCAGTAAAAGGCTTTACAGGTTATTAACACTTCCTCTGGAGAGAAATATACCAAAAAAACAATGAAACACAGGAATTTCTCCTACAGACAGTTCTTGTCTTGACAGCCTCCTCTGCGTATATTCACACTAATTCAATGCATTATTCATTTGACACTCTTCAAACTAATCAGGAGAAAGGGCATAAAAAGACATTTAGTAGAATAAGAGTACTCACTCATAATTGCCTGACTATTTCTCCTGATGTTGCACGGTGATTGATAACACTTATAGGGAATGTGTTCTCTGTTGATCTGAGAATCCCAACAAAATACTGAAATTGTGCAGTCTTTACGCACTTGAGGTATTTTACCTTTATAAATTCACAGGGTATGCATATAAAAGAAGATCTAGTGACAGCAAAGATCACCTGAGTGAATTAATTGCATCCTTTTGCATATATCTGCTCATCTTTTAACATGTCGATTCTTTCCAAGAACAGAAATGCTGCAAGTAAACGAAGAAGAGTTTGTGCACTTGGCTGAATGCGTTGGTCCAAATGTGAAAATGCAATGGTACCTGTATGAGATTCAAAATGCCACTGTGCAATATTAGTAATAAATGTGCAAATGTGTTGATATGAAATTGCTATTTTAACAAAACAAATGTATTAAAGCCTTCAGTAAAATAGGATACAGGATTTTATGCACTTTTTTTATTATTCTTTTATGGGATGTGAACATCGCTGGCTAGACCGGCATTTATTACCCATCCCTAATTGCCTTTGGCGGTGAGTTGCCTTCTTGAACCGCTGCAGTCCCTGTGCTGTAGGTACACCCACAGTGCTGTTAGGGAGGGAGCTCTAGGATTTTGACCCAGTGACAGTGATGGAACGGCGATATATTTCCAAGTCAGGGTGGTGAGTGGCTTGGAGGGGAACTTCCAGGTGATGGTGGTTTTCCCATCTATCTGCTGCCTTTGTCCTTCTAGATGGTAGAGGACATGAGTTTGGAAGGTGCTGTTGAAGGAGCCTTGGTGTATTGCTGTAATGTATGTTGGATATGACACACACTGCTGCCACTCTGCATCACTGGTGGAGGGAGTGGATATTTAATTTGATGGATCAAGTAGGCTGCTTTGCCCTAGATGGTGTCAAGCTTCTCAAGTGTTGTTGGAGCTGCACTCATCTATACAAGTGGAGAGTATCCCATTACACTCCTAACTTGTGCCTTGTAGATGGTGGACAGACTTTGGGGAGTCAGGAGGTGAGTTACTCACTGCAGGATTCCTAGCCTCTGACCTGCTTTTGCAACCACAATATTTATATGACTGGTCCAGTTCAGTTTCTGGTCAATGGTAACCCCCAAGATGTTGAAAGTGGGGATTCGGCTATGGTAATGCCATTGAATGTCAAGGGGCAATGGTTAGATTCTCTTATTGGAGATGGTCATTGCCTGGCGCTGGTGTGGCATGAACATTACTTGCCACTTATCAGCCCAAGCCTGAATATTGTCCAGGCCTTGCTGCATATTGGCATGAACTGCTTCAGTATCTGAGGAGTCGCGAATGGTGCTGAACATTGTGCAATCATTAGTGAACATCCCCATTCTGATCTTATGATGGAAGGAAGGTCATTGATGAAGCAGTTGAAGATGGTTGGGTCTAGACACTACCCTGAGGAACTCCTGCAGTGATGTCCTGGGACTGAGATGACTGACTTCCAACAACCACAACGATCTTCCTTTGTGCTAGGTATGACTCCAACCAGCGGAGAGTTTTCCCCCTGATTCCCATTGACTCCAGTTTTGCTAGGGCTCCTTGATGCCACATTCTGTCAAATGGTGCCTCGATGTGAAGGGCAGTCACTCTCACCTCACCTCGGGAGTTCAGCTCTTTTGTCTATGTTTGGACCAAGGCTGAAAGGAGGTCAGAAGCTGAGTGGCCCCGGCGGAACTCAAACTGTGAGTCAGTGAGCAGGTTATTTCTGCGTAAATGCTGTTAGATAGCACTGTCAACGACACCATCCATCACTTTTCTGATGATTGAGAGGAGGCCAATGGAGCAGTAATTGGCCAGATTGGATTTGTCCTGTTTTTTGTGTACAGGACATACCTGGGCAATTTTCCACATTGTCAGGTAGATGCCAGTGTTGTAACTGTACTGGAACAACTTGGCTAGGGGTGCGGTCAGTTCTGGAGCACAAGTCTTCAATACTATTGCCAAGATGTTGTCAGGGCCCAAAGCATTTCTTAGTACCCTGTACCTTCAGTTGTCTGTTGAACAGTCAGCCCTCCTGCCCTCTTCACTGAATCAGGGTTGACCCCCTGGCTTGATGGTAATAGTCAGTGGGGGATATGCCGGGCCATGAGGTTGCAGATTATAGTTGAATACAATTCTGCTGCTGCTGATGGCCCACAGTATCTCATGGATGGCCATTTTTATGCTGCTGGATTTTTTCTGAATCTATCCCATTTAGCACATTGGTGGTGCCATACAACACAATGAAATGTATCCTCATTATGAAGACAGTACTTTGTCTTCGCAAGGACTGTGCGGTGGTCACTCCGACTGATACTGTCATGGACAGATGCATTTAGGACAGATAGATTGGTGAGGACAAGATTATTTGCATGCCCAGTCTGGCAACTATGTCCTTCAGGACTTGGCCAGCTCGGTCAGTGGTGGTGCTACCAAGCCACTGTTGGTGATGGATATTGAAGACCCCCACCCAGAGTACACTCTGTGCCCTTACTATCCCCAGTGTGGCTTCCAGGTGGTGTTCAACATGGAGGAGTACTGATTCATTGGCTGAGGGAGGGTGGTATGTGATAATCAGTGGGAGGTTACCTTGCCCATGTTTGACCTGATGACATGAAACTACATGGGATCCAGAGTTGATGTTAAGGACTCCCAGGGCAATTCCCTCCCAACTGAATATCACTGTGCCACCACCTCTGCTGGGTCTGTCCTGCCAATGGGACTGGACATACCCAGGGATAGTGATGGTGGTGTCTGGGACATTGTCTGTAAGGTATGATTCCGTGAGTATGACCATTGTCAGACTATGACTGTTGGATAGCTCCCCCCACAAGCTGTTATTAAAGAAGGCTCTGCAGAATAGGCAGGGCAGGGTTTCCCGTTGTTATTTCCATTTCCTAAGTCGATGTCTGGTGGTCCGTTCGGTTTTATTCCTTTCTGACGTTTCTGTGCCGATTTTGTTAAACTGAGTGGTTTGCTAGGCCATTTCAGGGGGTAGTTAAGAGTCAACCTGACCTGGAGTCACAAGCAGGCCAGGCCAGGTAAGGACAGCAGATTTCCTTCTCTAAAAGGCATTAGTGAACTAGCCAATTATGACAATTGATGATAGTTTCACGGTGCCATTATTCAGACTAGCTTTCAATTCCTGATTTTTTTTTGTATTAATTGAATTTAATTTCCACCAGCTGATGTGGTTGGCTTTGAACCCATGTCCCCAGGACACAGGGCCTCTGGATTACTAGTCTAATGATATTACCACCCTGTCCGTCTGTCTGTGTGTCTGTCTGCCTGCCTGCCTGTACACCATCGGAGTTAGTGGCATTTATCGATACATGCATAACTCCTGACATGTTTAAATATATGCATTAAAATTGTTCCAGAAATTGGCAACATAATTGAGGAGTTCTGAAAATGAACGCCATGTAATGGCAAAACTTATGTATTTAATAAAGTGATTAGTATCCTAAAGCTTCCATGTATCTAAGCGTAGTATGTACCAATAGTTGAATCAGTATCTTGATGGTTAGAGCCAGGATGTTTTAACACATCTTAGTGTTGCCTTCCTGTGTGACTTTTGGAAAATCCAACATTATCTTTTAGCAGTCAGTGCATAATCTGTCTTCCTCTCCACAGATGCTGTCAGACCTGCTGAGTTTTTCCAGCAATTTTTGTTTTTGTTTCAGATTTCCAGCATCCGCAGTATTTTGCTTTTATCTTAGTGCATAATCATGCTTATTTTACCTGTCAATGATTTTACTAGTGTTCATGTAACAAAAAGTAAGTACTTTTTAGGGTAATTTACCTGTCCAGCGCTCCCTATAGGGAGCCACACTACAATGGAGAATGGGTCGGAGAATCAACACTGCAGAGTGTTGGAGTCCGATCATCAACCCAACCTCCCTTCTAACATGATTCCTGGGAAAGCAGGGTGCCAACCTTTAAACCTGGAGGCCAACTGGTGACATTTTTTCCTACATTCTTTCACATAGGCAAAGGAATTCTACTGAGCTGTGAAAGTGGTTTTATCTAAATTAAGTATGCGTATTCACCACAAGGCCAGTGGTCCACTTCACACCATACACACCAATTGGACGAGTGATAGATGGGTACAGAAGAGTTGGGATATTGGGGGAACGGGTCATAAACATATTTTTTACCAGGTTCCTTTTGCCCATAGTTTACCAACCTGACGTATTGAGTGCTAGAAGGCTATGATTACATTGGAACATGGGAATTGTTAGATTAAAAAAGACCAACATTCATTTAATTCACCTTCTGCCATGTTGATAGTTGCGTGGTTTTTTTTATTCTTTCATGGGGTGTGAGCGTTGCAGGCAAAGTCAGCACATGTTGCCTAACTGTCCTTGAGATGGTACAATCATCACGGAGTGATTGACTTATCAGAGTGATCAATCCTGATCAATGAATCTACAACAGACAAAGAAATTAGGCGAGGAAACCCTCAGTGGTGGATAGATTTGGGAACCATAGGCCCAAACTCATCAAAGATAGCATCTGGTCTCTGTAATTTTGAGCCTTAAGTCACCCTGACAGCAGCAATAAAATATCTCCTGAAATAAATGTTTTTCCCACAATAGATCAAACTCCCCTCACGTTGGGACAAATTCAAAACACCAGCGTCCTCCCGCTGAAATTTATTGCCTGCGAGCAGGGCCAGTAGTCAGGACTGGATATATAGAGGGCTCAAACGATGGGAAATATCATCAATAATTTCCATTTTTCTTTGAATTCCCTCCATTTTGCTTTCAGCAGGCTGGGCTCCCCAAGGAAATGCAGATACACCCCTGGCCCAACGCATGGGTAGTGTGTGATCCTGTCTTTCTCCTCACTCAGGCTCTCTACACCCCATTCATTTTTGGGCAAGCGGGATGGAGGCCTGGGAGTTTAAGAACTCATTTCAAAGATTTTTCTAGAAATGTGAGCTTCTATTTTGCTTCCGCTGACTCCCTGTTTGTTATTTTATAGTATCTATTTCTTCTAAAACTTCCAATAATTTGAATAAGAATAACTTCAGGCTTTGTGGACCATTAGTTGCCCAGCTGTAACTTGGTATGTGGCCCTTAAAGCACGTGGTTTCTCTTAATATTGCTGAATCTAGTGACATCACTGTTCCCGGCCAGATTGGAGATGATTGGGTCATTTCCCTTGTCAACCACACACTGGTCCAAGTGACTGGGATTGATTTTACTCACATCCTTTATATGTAACTATCCTCCACTTACTGCATTTTTCTGGAGAAATCACCCTGCTTTTACCAGGAGACTTTGCTGTAGTTTTGCTCGTGAGATCCAATTGCTGCAGTTTGTAGAGATTCCTTTTAAATAGACTCTGTAGACTGTTTTCCCTGATGAATTGTTTAAAGAGACTCTATTTGTCGAGTAAATAAAATTTTGTCGCTAAATATACTGTTTGCAATATGTGCTGCGAGTCCTGCCTTAAGCCCCACGCCACCTCCAACACGTTGGCTAACACAGTGGTGTCAATAAACACTCTGCTTAATATTAAATATGTTTCCTAAACTTTTACCATGAGTTAGTAATGCCTCACTTAACTAGTGAATTATGCAGCTGCAGCCTGTTGAAATATAATGTAGCTCGAGGCAAGAGGAGAGATGCATCGTGCTGTGCTCCAGTTAGTCAATGTCATTGGTATCAGGTCACTGTAAACATATAGTCAATGTTCTTCCTGAAATGAAAAGAAATGTTAGCAGGAACATTAAATTACTTGGAAGAGGATCAGTGATATGTACTTAAAGGAATCCTCATTTTCAGCCAACAGTTAGTCTAGCTGATAGGCAAAGTCTATAGCCACAGGAGTTCACATTCCCTCAAAAGCACAGTTATAAGTTCAGGGCTTTGGCTGATTTGATAAGATAGAAAACTTTATATTGCTAATGCCATATCTCATTCTACAGCGCATTTGCTGAAAATCTGATCACAAGGGTTGAGAAGCTACCCATATGCTGAAATGGTCCCACCTAGAATCTCCGCCATTAATAGGTGACTTCTTTTGATCTGTTTGGAGGTTACAACAGGGTAGATTATAACCTGGTGTGACGTGTAAAATGGGTTTATTCACCATCAGCCATCTTACACCACTGCACAAAGCCAAAATCTACCTTAATAAGTGTAATACAGCAGAAGTGTTGAGAATTCCAACACCCAACAATGATGATCTAATTTTTCTGCATCTATGCTGGTGAGGGGACAAGGAGAGGGGGATCCCCTCCCGCAAAGAATGGAAACTTTGCTGGATCAAAATTAAGCATAAACCCATGAAAATGGTCACCCACCCACCGCCCCCCCCACCCCCCCTCCTCCCCACCTCCATGAAAGATTGAGACCTGCCCATATCAAGGAGAGCTATCAAGGGGAAAACCAGGCTACCATTAAACTGACCACAACGTACATCCACAAAAAAGTCTCAGCAGAGTTCATTCCAACTGAGAGTTGGTGTGTTTCCGTGAAAAGGCTTAGAGGAAAGACAACCGACCCTGGGGAAGATTACTGTGCCAGGGAGATGGTTCCCGTTGAAGCTGAAGGTCCTTGGGAGAAGCTTTATTCTTTATTGGGAACTGGTTGATCTGGGTGATCTTAATGCAGTAACTGTGTCTTGCTCCTTCCTTCCTATCAGCAGCTCAGCTCAGCTCAGGTCAGGTGCCACTGATGCACCCTAACACATGCACGCATCCACCTCGAACATGCCAATAACTCCATTCCCAGTATTTGAGACAAGGTCTGCGTCTGTGGCTACAGGTGATACAAATACGGCTCCATCACATTCCCTTGACCCTGAAATGTCAGCCATATTGATTTATTCCCCAAATCTGAAGAACAAAAGAAATAGGATCAGGAGTAGGCCTCGAGCCTGCTCCGCCATTCAATTATTTCATGGCTGATCTTCCGCCTCAGCTCCACTTTCCTGCCGTATCCCCATATCCCTTAATTCCGTTAGTGCCCGAAATTTGTAGATCCCAGCCTTGAATACACTCAACAACTGAACATCCAAAGATTCACAATCCTCTGAGTGAAGAGATTTCTCCTCATCTCAGTCCTTATCCTGAGACTGTGCCCCTTAGTTCTAGACTCTCCAGCCAGGGGAAAACAGTCTTTCAGTGTCTTCCCTGTCATTTTTCTCAGGATCTCACCTATTTCAATGGGATCGCCTCTCTAAGCTCCAAGAAATAAGGCCTATTCTACTCAGAAAGCAGGAACTGGATAGTCTAGTCAACAAGCATACTGCCCTTTGACTTCCAAAACCCACTCATACTGATGGGATGAATTTATCTGCTATCTGCTGTCCCTAAGGGCCCATTGTGAAAGTTGTTTCGACGCAGAATCTTAACTATGCAAGCTCACGGCAAGAAAAATTAAAAATACTGGCACCAAGATTGGCTTCACCTGCACATTTAAGCCTCTTCTCCAACAATCTCCCCACTTTGGCATCCTGGTGATCCAGGTGAAATGCACGGGCAGCACGCCCACCATGTACTAATCAGACCTCGGCGAAAAATCAGGGGAAGTTCCCTAATGCATCAGTGCCATGAAGAGTGCCACATGCCATGGGGATAATGTAAAACTGTCCTATTATAGGATAGGAACTAGCTTTAGTGATTATATCATGTGAATGCTTAATGTGCTTGTACCATAATCCTCCCTTTGCTATTGCAACAAAGGAATTAACCCATTACAATATCAGAGGCAAGAGTTTGCTTCAAGCATGATATATCATTCAAACAAGAACATTCTTTTGGCAGTAATTTCCCTCTTTCATTTCAGCTGACCTGCAATTTTACTCACTCATCACCCACAACCCCGCACCAGCACATGATGAGGGTCCTGGGACATCCTTTGTTCGACAAAGAATTGTTGCACAGCACCTCACACTCTTGGAATACACAACAGGTGCTGTGCAGATATAGAAACATCTCGCCATCAGCTATAAACATGGGGACAAAACTTACAGAAAGGGCTCCCATGGCCCGCTCATTTCAGGCAGCAAGCTCAACTTTCAGTTCATTTAAACTGGTAGGTGCCACCATCAGTGTAATGCTCAATTGTTCTGTGTTCAATTATGTGAGTCTATTTGCTGTTCTCTGAGTCCACACCCAGGCTTAATCATTCAAGCGCAGTGAGCACAAATAGTAAACAGATTCAATAGACACGCACAGAACAATTGAACAATACTGTGCATGACCGGTTAAGCCTGGGCGTGGACTCAGTGAAAAGTAAACAAAGCTGTTGAAAGAGCTGGAAACCAAAGCTGTAAACATAGAGTCATAGAGGTCTACAGCACAGAAAAATGCCCTTCGGCCCATCGAGTTCTGTGCCTAGTACCTAACTATTCTAATCCCATTTTCCAGCACTAGGCACATAGCCATGTATGCTATGGCATCGCAAGTGCACATCCAAATACTTCTTAAATGTTATGAGAGTTTCTGCTTCTACCACCCTTTCAGGCAGTGAGTTCCAGATTCCCACCACCTCTGGGTGAAAAAATTCTTCCTCACATCCCCTCTAAACCTCCTGCCCCTTACCTTAAATCTATGCCCCCCTGGTTATTGATCCCTCCACCAAGGGGAAAAGTTTCTTCCTGTCTACCCTGTCTATGCCCCTCATAATTTTATACACCTCAATCATGTCCCCCCTCAATCTCCTCTGCTACAGGGAAAATAACCCCAGTCTATCCAATCTCTCCTCATAACTAAAACTCTCCAGCCCAGGCAACATCCTGGTAAATCTCCTCTGCACTCTCTCTAGTGCAATCACACCCTTCCTATAATGCAGATTCCAGAACTGCACACAATACTCGAGCTGTGGCCTAACCAGCGTTTTATACAGTTCCAGCTTAACCTCCCTGCTCTTATATTCTTTGCCTTGGCTAATAAAGGCAGGAATCCCATATGCCTTCTTAACCACCTTACCTACCTTCCCACTACCTTAAGAGACCGGTGGACATGCACACCAAAGTCCCTCTGATCCTCGGTACTTCCCAGGGTCCTACCATTCATCGTGTATTCCCGTGCCTTGTTTGTCCTGCCCAAGTGCATCGCCTCACACTTATCTGGATTAAATTCCATTTGCCACTGATCAGCCCATCTGATCAGCCCGTCTATATCCTCCTGTAATCTAAGGCTATCCTCCTCACTATTTACCACCCCAACAATTTTTGTGTCATCCGGAACTTATTGATGAACCCTCCTACATTCAAGTCTAAATCGTTTATATATACCATAAACAGCAAGGGACCCAACACCAATCCCTGTGGAACCCCAGTGGACACAGGCATCCAGTCACAAGAACACCCTCGACCATCACCCTCTGCTTCCTGCCATTCAGCCAATTCTGGATCTAATTTGCCAAATTGCCTTGGGTCCCATGGGCTCTTACATTAGTTATCAGTCTCCCACGCGGGACCTTATCAAAAGTGTTGCTGAAGTCAAAGTAGACTATGTCAAATGCATTACCCTCATCTACACACCTGGTCACCTCTTTGAAAAATTCAATCAAATTGGTCAGATATGACCTCCCCTTAACAAAACCATGCTGACTGTCCTTGATTAATCCCTGCCTCTGCAAGTGTAGATTAATTCTGTCCCTCAGAATTGCTTTCAATAGTCCCTCCACCACTGAGATTAGACTGACTGGCCTGTAGTTCCCTGGTTTATCCCTTCCTCCCTTCTTGAATAACGATTGGCTGTCCTCCAGTACTCTGGCACCTCTCCTGTGGCCAGAGAGGTACTGAAAATTATTGCCAGAGCCCCTGCTATCTCCTCCCTTGTCTCACTCAACAGCCTGGGATACATTTCATCCGGGCCTGGAGATTTATCTACTTATAAACCTGCCAGACCATTTAGAACCCTCTCCCTTTCTATGCTAATTTCTTTAATTATATCACAGTCCCTCTGGCTGATTTCCATACCCACATTGTCCCTCTCACTTGTGAACACCGACACAAAGTATTCATTTAGAACCTTACCTATGTATTCCGGCTCCACACACAAATTACCACTATGGTCCTTAATGGGCCTACTCTTCCCCTAGTTATCGTCTTACTCTTAACATACTTATAAAATAACTTGGGGTTTTCCTTTACTTTATCTGTCAGTGTTTCTTCATGCCCACTTTTTTCTCTCCTAATTTCCCTTTTAAGTTCCCCCCTACATGTTCTATACTCCTCTAGGGCTTCCGTTGTTTTGAGCCCTCAGTATCTGCCATAATCCTCCCTTTTTCTCTTTATCCAATCCTGTATATCCCTCGACATCCAGAGTTCCCTAGATTTGTTGGTCCCACCCTTTATCGTTACTGGCCCTGTACTCTCCCTATTTCCTTCTTGAATGAGTCCCACTGCTCTGACACAGATTTATCTAAAAGTGGCTGCTCCCAGTCCACTCTGGCCAAATCAAATCTGATCTTATTAAAATCGGCCTTCCCCCAATTTAGAACTCTGATTTCTGGCCCATCCTTGTCCTTTTCCATAACAACCTTGAATCTAACAGAGTTATGATCACTATCTGCAAAATGCTCCCCCGCTGATACCTCTACCACTTGCCTGGCTTCATTCCCTAAAATTAAGTCCAGGACCGCCCCGATTCTTGTAGGACCTTCTACGTACTGGCTTAAAAAGCTCTCTTGGATGCATTTTAAGAATTCCGCTCCCTCTAAACCTATCACACTATGACTAACCCAGTTAATGTTGGGGAAGTTGAAATCCCCCACTATTACTTCCCTATTATTTTTCCACTTCTCTGAAATTTGCCTACATATCTGCTGTTCTATTTCTCTCTGACTGTTTGGGGGCCTATAGTACACTTCCAGCAATGCGATTGCTCCTTTTTTGTTTTTAAATTCTACCCTTATGCCTTCATTTGAGGAGCCATCTAAGAGGTCATCCCTCCTTACTGCTGTAATTGATTCCTTGATCAATATTGCGATACCCCCTCCTCTTTTACCTCCTTCCCTGTCTTGCCTGAAGACTCTATATATTGGAATATTGAGCTGCCAATCCTGCCCCCCTCTCAACCATGTCACTGTGGCAGCAATGACATCATACTTCCATGTGTTAATTTGTGCCCTCAACTCATCTGCCTTATTCGTCAGACTCCTCGCATTAAAATAAATACCATCCAACCTTGCCAAATTCCCTTGTGCCTTAACTGGCTTATAATTTCTATGCCTCCCAGACTCACTTGCTCTCTCTTCTAATTTTGGTTGTGCATCTCCCCCTGCTGAACTTCCTCTCAGGATCCCATCCCCCTGCCAAGTTAGTTTAAACCCTCCCCAACAGCACTACAAACCTACCCGCAAGGATGTTGGTCCCCAGAAACAGTCCCAATGTCCCAGAAATCTAAAGCCCTCCCTCCTGCACCATCTCCCCCACCACACATTCATCTGGACTAACCTCCTATTTCTATACTCACTAGCACGTGGCACCGGAAGTAATCCAGAGATTACTACCTTTGAGGTCCTGTTTTTTAATCTGCTTTCTAGCTCCCTAAATTCTGCTTGCAGGACCTCATCTCTCTTTCTACCTATGTTGTTGGTGCCAATATGCACCATGATCTCTGTCTGTTTGCCCTCCCCCTATAGAATGCCCTGCAGCCGTTCAGTGACATCCTTGACCCTGGCACCAGGGAGGCAACATACCATCCTAGAGTCGCGTCTACAGCCGCAGAAACGCATGTCTGATCCCCTTACTATCGAGTCTCCTACCACTATTACTCTTCCCCTCTTTTTCCTCCCCCTCTGTGCAGCTGAGCCACTCACAGTGCCATGAGCGTGGCTGCACTCCCCAGAGGAACCGTCACTCTCACCGTTTTCCAACACAGAAAAACAGTTCTCATGCGAGATGCACCCTGGGGATTTCCTGACTGCCTGCCTGACACCTTTCTTCTGACTGATGGTCACCCATTCCCTCTCTGTCTGCACTTCCGTAAAGCTGTGGGGTGACCACGTCTAAAAATGTGCTATAACATGAAGCAGACATTTTAAATCACTGTATAAAACACTGTAAGTAAAGTTCATGTACACATAGAAACTAGTGTCACAGATCTGAGATATAGGTACACAACAATCAGCACTTATTTCTCCCTGCTTCAGCCTCAACTGAACAGACAATTCCATTCCGAGAGATTTACACTGGGTGTCAGGTATAAGATTCTTGAAATCCTCTGGTCAGGAAAGAGTTCTATAGGCTTAAGCTGATCATCCTCTTCCACTGCCCTCCTCCTTTTTAACTGAAGATGTTTGCTTCCAAATTTAATTTAGTAGTTTGCCATGCTGTTTTTAATTGGAATGGGTACTTTAAAAAGTGGGATTTGGTATCCTGAGGTCAAAACATGTGTACTTTAATTGAGCCAACAACTGAGAGTTGTACTGCTAACAATAAGCAACAAATCTCACCACTGGCAGAAAAATTGCTGAGCTTCTCAGAACAGGTGTTATCCCAGAAAGAGTAAGATTATCTACAAAATATTTGCTTTAGAACGATTTAACCCCCTCCCATAAGAATGTCCCAAAATCAAAGGAGATGGGAAACTCTAAACTTAACCCTGGTATTGACAATGGTACTTGGGATGTCATAGAATTGGTACAAAATGGGAAGGGGCATTCAGCCCATCATGACTGTGCCAGCTCTTTGAAAGAGTTATCCCATTTGTGTCCCAGTCTGCTCTTTCCCCTTTAAATATGTATCAAATTTGCTTTTTATAGTTACTGCCACAGCATGGAACTGAGAAAATATAGACCCAAATCTCCCAGTCTCCAGTCAGCCAGAGAGTGTAGGTACTCTGAAAGAAATGTGCAGAACCCATCGGAAGTCCCAACATAAGCACATTCCCAGTACTAATGTGGGAAGTTTAAACTTCCAATTGCCAGTTTGACCCTGTCCAGAGAGTGCTCACCCCTATGCCCCAACTCACCCCCTGGCCCCCAACCCCCCAACCTCTCAACCAACCCCCCAACTACACCACACCCACCCGCACCGCCTGACCTGTGACTACCCTCCCCCTGGCCATCCGACCCCACCCCCTCCAACCACCTGACCCCCAGACCCCACAACCCAACTACCCGACCCCCCCGACCACCCCGACATGCACCCCACCCCACCCTGGCCACCCTCACGCACTTACACATCTTCTCACCTGCCGAAGTGGCTCGGACCTTTAAAGGGTTTAAGGCAGCTAGTGCTGTGATTGTTGACCCCCAGTGCTGTTGCCCTACACTGAAGGGTCTCCAGGGGCTGCTACTTTGCACATTTCTCAGCACTCCTGGGTCAGAATCCCCAGTGAGAAATGTGCAGCTCCCGACCTGGGTAAGTAAATGGGAACGAATGAGTATTCCGATGATGATCACCACTCCATGGAAGCTCTGGGCCATAGGATCACAAAATCTTCCAGCAGAGGAAGGTCATTCGTCCATCATGTATGTGCTGGCTCTTTGAAGGAGCAGTCCAATTCAGGGGAATCTCTATCTTTTTCACATCAACTAGCAAATTAATCTTCTTCAAGTACATATCCAGGTGCCTTTTTAAAAGTTTCTCTGGAATCTGCTTCCACCACCCATCTGGGTAGTTCATTCCAGGTATGAACAATTCTCTGAGTGAAGAAGAAATTTCACCTAACTTCCCCTTTAGTTCATTTGCCAATTATTTGTCAATAATCAATGTCCTCTGGTTATTGACCCATTTGCCAGAGGAGAACAGGTTCTCCTCACTTGCCCCATGAAAACACCTCATAATTTAACTGTAGCTGCTAGGTCTCCCTTCCACCTTTGATGCTATGAGAAGACCTGCCTCAGATTGCAATATCTCCCCACATAACTGAGCTCCCTCATCCCTCATATCATCCTGGAAAACCTTTTCTGTACTCTCTCCAAGGCCTTGATAACATATCAGGTTGATATCACCAGCTTTTGATGCGGCCACATGATATGGGTCTCTACAATGTGCTCTAGTCATAATGTAATGCAGTAACCCCGGCTTAGTGGACACAAAAATAGAAAATGGCAGGAAAGACACAGGCATTAGGAAAATATCATGTATAGAAAAAAATATCATGCCATTAAAAAGTACCAAAATGCTGTTTTAAAGTTATCCAAAGATGAATCGTACATAGCATTTAATAACCAATCGTTGTGAAGAACATTATGTACTTTATGTATTGTTTATGGCAAACATGGTTGAAATTAGTTAACTTGGCATGCTTTGAAGAGTTAAGTCACTTTTTCAATGATCTAATTGGTTATAGATGGAGATTACTAGTTGGGCTGGTTTCTCAGAAATGATTTTCAAACCCGTCATTAAAATGCAAAGTAAACTAATTAAGCGGGGAGGTAGATCTACGTACAATATGCTCATTTTGCAGTTTCCAATCATGTAAGTGGCCTATGTTCATAGAGATAAAAACAAAAAGCTAAAAGCTACTGCGGATGCTGGAAATCCAAAACAAAAACAGAATTACCTGGAAAAACTCAGCAGGTCTGGCAGCATCGGTGGAGAAGAAATTTCTTCTCCACCGATGCTGCCAGACCTGCTGAGTTTTTCCAGGTAATTCTGTTTTTGTTTTGGCCTATGTTCATGTTGCACACAGGTCCAATTCTCATCAGTGGCTAATTCATGTAGCCCTGCAAACATACAACCATACGGCCTTTCCTAATATCCTGGTTGCCATCGTTCTTTCAGATCAGGAATGTTAAGCAGGAGGCTTGGACACAGGTGCAGGAATTTCCATAATCTGAGGAGGAGCCCAGCCAGAATGACACATTTAGGGTTGGAGCAATATCCAACAAAGAGTGAGACTCTTCGGAGGGGTGATGTCAGGGAGTATGTGAAATGCTAGCAAAGGACTTGAGGGCTTCCCCTCTGGCCAAGAATTTCTCTTCCTGTGGTATTGAAAGTAGTACTTGTCCTAAATACTTTCGTTCAGGGATTGCTCCAATTATCTGGCAGTAGATGTTAATCATTTCTCCACAATAAAGGAAACACTGATTGTGGGGTGGGGTTTGTAAAGTCTGTGATCAAAGTTTGGGGAGAAGCCCAAATGGAGGAGGTCCAAGATCCCAGATCCTTGCTGTCGCCAGGTTGGGAACCACATTATTAATGTTAGGCCCCATTCCTCTGCAGTGAACAGCTTTTCTACGCCTGAACTCAAGCTAGTAAAAACAGTGGGAGTTGGAGATTGGAGGGCAGGAAAGCATTGGAGATCTGGCACAACCATCTCCCCCAACCTCACTATCCTACTACCTCACCCCCACCCCCACCTCTCAGTCCATCTGCACTATTCCCATCAGGTGGTAAAAGGGTTAAAATTGGCCTGGCAGCACAACTTTGCATTAAAAAGGGGTCTGAGATGATAAGCTGCTAATGTGTTATCCTCACTATTGTTTCTTATAGATTGTCAATACTAAACAATTTAGTAGCTTCTCTCAGTAACCGATAATCATCTTTCACCCAGTGTATTGGGATGTTCCAGGTCTCTTTCTGGACAGTCAGGATTTAAAGTTACAGATGCCAAAAGCACATTCCAGTTTTAGCAACAGAGGGGCAGTTGAATCAAAGAAGCCCCAGGACACGCAGGCACAAAACCAAAGGACTGGATTTAATATACCCGCTGCAGGCCCTGCCCACCATTTAAAGAACCAGTGGAAACCCATATCCCTTGCCTGGGGGAGGCGCGACCAAATTAAGTGCCCGTTGGGCATTTAACTGGCCAGCATCGGGCATTCCCCAGGATTTAGTACCTCAGCGCCGGAGATCCCACCTGCTAGGAATTGCTGGCTAATCATTGGCTAGGCGCTGTCCAGTGCCGACAGCGCAATTGCCGGTAACAGTCCAGGGACTTCGCCAGAGATCATCATGGGATCCCCGAACTCAGGTGAGTGAGGGCAGGATGAAGGTCAAGGGAGAAGGGGGCCAGGGGGTGGTGGTCAGAGGTAAGGGCATGGGGGCGGGGGTGGATTTCAGCACCCTCCCTCCTCCCTGTATCTTCCCAATGCCGGTTCTCTTGATTGGGCACAGAGTGCCTGACAAAAAGGCAGTTTTACTGAGAAGAAGGTGCAAGGTATTTACACTTGGAGACAATGGCAGCAGTCTCTGAGTATACCATGAGTAGATTCTGAGACCCCCAAAGTCCTTGAAAGGTGTTGAAGGTACCAGCTTGTAATAGTTATGCTGTGAACAATCCATTTACTTCTAAGATGAGAGAGAGTTGGGATCAAGAGTAACTAATCAGGAGTTCTACCTGGGTGCAAGGTGTTTCACGTTGCCATGGGGAGGAGGGCAGGGGAAGCCATTTTTGAGATCAGGTTACAGGCTTCCCTACAAGTCAATGAATATCACAGACAGACAGCAGTTGGTGTGGTCAGCAGAGAGAAAAGGCTGCTTGACTTTGTGAACTATCATATCTGGATGCGGGATGGGTTCTGGTCACAAAGAAGCATCCCACAGCCATCTATGGATTCTGGGAGTTTAGACCTGGCTTGGCCGGGGGAAGAAAAATAATCAGAACAGGTTCAACTGCTGGTGATGGATTTAAGAAACTCTCCGAAAACTGAGGAAAGGGCCTGGAGACAGTCACTGGAAGTTACTGCTTGGTGAAGTGGGGATACAGGAATCCATTCAAAGCTGGGAGCAACTGTTTGCCTTAAGGACTGTAATTCAAAGATCTGGCAAATGAAGTATAATGTGGGAAAATCTGGGTGAAAGAGTAAACTTTGGGTGGGGATCTTTTAGAGGGAGCTGCATCTTTCCACAGTGATAGGACCTCAAACAGGTTATCCACATGTACATCCCAATTAAAAACTATCTTTTTTTCAAAATGTGAGATGCTTAAATAGAAGATCCCTCGGGACCTGATTTTTAAACTTGTACAATCCAGGGTAATTTCAGGAGCGTATGAAAGTGAGAAGGAGTGAAGGTAACTGATTTATGCATCAGGATCCATTTTGACCTGAAGCTGTGCCTTGAAGTGTTTAATTTCCACCATCATGGCGGGTGTGAGCGGACAATATGGCGGGAAGGTCAAAAATCAGTTTCATGATGTCATGAAACCAGTTTGCAATCGTCCGCTCCGCCCATCAATAGCAGGCTGCGTTTCCCACCGCACATCAGGAACTTCATTGTAATACATCTGCGTATCATTCTAAGTCCTGCTCACCGGAATCATCCCCCCTGCCTACGCTGGATCCTCCGAGCACCTCGATGTGATTGCACGCCGACGTGTTTCACAGCTGAACGTAAGTGACGTGCACTCGGGGAGCTGCACTTCACTCGGGACTTTGAGGCTTGTTTGCAGCGCTCACGGCCATCAGCGCCAGGCTTCGCAGGCAGCTCCACATCACTTTAGGGGGGGTTCACGGGCAGGTCCCCACTCACTAGACCAGCCATAAGGCAGGGGTGGCTTCTGAATGGCTGCAGGGTTAGGGCTTGCTTGGGGAGGGGGGAGAAGTGGCCCCAGGGAAGAGAATAGGCTGCAGGGCTGGGGCATTACTGGGGAAGGGGGTATCCCAGGGTGTGTGTGGGGACACATGTTGATCTGTACAAGTGGCCTCAAGATGGTGAGGGCTGAGGAGGCAGTCTCCAGAGGAGATGAGGCCAGATGGAGATGTGAGGGTGTGTGTGAGAGAGTGAGTGGTGATGTCCCTTGAGCTGGCAGTGAGTGAGATGCCAGTGACTGTGTAATGGGCTTGTGAGTGAGTGTGTGAGTTTAGAGTGATAAGATGATTGCTTTACCCTGGTGGCATGAATCAGATCATTCATCCTGGCACTGGGTGGCCAACCTCTTCTGTGCAGTTTTGGCACTGACCACCACTGCCACCACCTCCCAAGCCTGAGTGATGACAGTGATGGGCCCCCTGCGGTCGGAGTGGGGGTGGAGGACATCACGGCGGGCTCCAACGGTGTCCAGAAGCCGTCCCAGGGGTGCGTCACTGAATCGGCAGGGCTGCAGTCTTCTTGCCTTTCGGAGTCATGTCTCCAGCGCAGCAGTCTTGGGCTGGAAGCGCTGAAGCATTAAACTGCGGCTGCAGTTTAAATATGGCGCCCCGGCATGAGGGGCCGGCAAGGTGACAGTGTGGCGGGTGAATGAGAGCCCGCCCGCCATCGAAATGGTGCGTTTGCCGGGAATGCATGATTAATGGGGCGGGATTAGGAAAACACGACATGTAAAGCCGCCATTGCGGCCGGCGGGTAAAACATTCCTTTTCCCGCCCGCTACCGCACTGAGTGCAAATCTGGGACAATTCCGCCCTGACAGTTGAGATTTTGTGGCTGCAGTTTAATTAAATAATGCTACAATTCGAAAACTCAAAGAAGAGCAGGTATTTTGTCTGCTTTCAGAGTGAAGATAATCTGTTCCCTATGTGCATGCGGTATGGGACTAGACTTGTTCAACTATGAATTGTACGCCACTCTCCAGTACACTTCTGGGAAACTAACAGACCCTCTAAAGTCCTCTGTCTACTTTCAGAAGTTGAAATCAGAATGTATCAGGCAGCATTGTTTCATTGTTTCACCCTTTAAAGTTATCGTTACAAGGTTAATTCGCATGTAGGTTGAAATTCAGGAAGAAGTTTTTCATTATTAGTTAAAAATGACAATTATTGATTGGTTCAAGGTAATTGAAAGTGCTTTAAATTTACAATGTTCCATTGTTACAGGAAGTTTTTTTTAAAATGAGCGAAAGCTTTGAATCTTCTTTACTGATATGATCTATTTGTCTTTCGACGTGAATGTTCGTCAATTCATTTCAGAATTTACTGAGCAACTGTAATCTGTTATAATAGTCTTTTACCCGTTTTACTTTTTAAAAGAGTTACACAATGGTTTAGGCAGCTTTGCAAAGAAATATTCCGTTTCCCAGCCCCAGTCTCTGGGGTGAAAACCTAATCAGCTGACTGCGTACAGCACTTTGAGTTATATACCCCAGCCCCAGACATTGCAATGCAATGTCAGTCAGGCTCACTACAAAGAGCTTTCTGCTGCGCTCTTCTGCATGTTCCCTGACATCGTATCCAGGGAAATCTCCTGCCCCCTCTAAGCATGAACATTTACTTGTGTGAGTTTGCCACCAGAACACGCTAATTTACCTACTTTATGTAATTACAGATCTGACAGGCAATGGAGGAGGTGACTCTATTCACTAGCTAATTGCAATGCCACCTGGGGTTAAGGCTTTTCATATTCAACATCAGAAAAGGCTACAAAAGCTCTCAATTATTCTTTGATTTGTATGAATATACAATAAGCATCATCTCCAATCAATTGGGATAATTTCCTTTACCTTTTAACAAGGTAAACTTTCATAAAATCACATGGTGTGTTAATTTTCCATTTTACAGCTAAGTATCCTATCATTTACAATAAATTTCTCTCCCAAACAAACATCAAATCTGTTTATTTAACTTCCTATTGAGTGATGAGTGCACTTTGCTATACCCTGCTGTTTGGGTTAGTGTGTCTCTGTTTGATTCCAATGATCTATCCGATCAAGCACTGCCAACACCCTGGTCTAGTCTCTAACTCTTCTCATTTTTAATCGCCATAGCTCCTTAATGTATTCTGTTATGTTTCAACCCTTGAACTTCCTACAGCGCGCAGTCTGCAAATTGATTTACAATTACATATTTCAAAAATCATTTGTTTAAAGAATCATGATCCTTTCTGGAATACAGCTAAGAGTTCAGATTCAGGTCATTTGGTTTTTTTTTTTCACTTATGGGTCTCTGCACTTGTAACTCACCCTTTTTTACCTTCTCCGTTGCCGATTTAGTGATTCTATTGGACAACGTTAGTTAAAGCAGGTATTGCGCCAGAAGTAGGGAGCTTGCAAATGCAGAAACAGATGCAACTGATAAAGGGATCAGTTGGTTCTATATACCTGAAGCAGAGACGGATACTGAAAGATTGTGCGACAGTGGGGTTCATTTTGCTCCATCACAGAGCCAACACAGGAACAATGGAAACTAACCTCCTCCTGTAAACAAACATAAAAATACCTGGAAAAACTCGGCAGGTCTGACAGCACCCTCTCCCCAGATGCTGTAAGGCCTGCTGAGTTTTTTCCAGGTGTTTTTATTTTTGTTTTGGATTTCCAGCATCCACAGTTTTTTGCTTTTTTCTCCTCCTGTAAAGGCACTGAAAGAAGCTGAAACCCTAGGTACAGATGAATTGCACACGTGGCCATTAAACGAATTAGCCAATGAAATTGGACATCTTCTAACCAATTTTTTTTTTTCGTTCGGGGAATGTGGGTGTCGCTGGCTAAGTCAGTGTTTATTGTCCATCCCCAATTCCCCTTGAGAAGGCGGTGGCTAGTTGCCTTCTTGAACCAGAGGGGGTTCCAGGATTTTGACCCAGTTACAGTGAAGGAACGGCGATGTATTTCCAAGTCAGGATGGTGTTTGATTTGGAGGGGAACTTACAGGTGATGCTGTTCCAATGTATCTGCTGCACTTGTCCATCTAGGCGGTAGAGGTTGCCAGTTTGGAAGGTGCTGCTGAAGGAATAAGTTGATCAAGGATTCTTAGAAACAGGACTGTGTCTGCCGATTGAAGAAAAGTGAATATGATGCTAATACTGCATAGAACTTACAGGCAAAAACAGGCCATTTGGCCCAGTGAGTCTATGCCAGATTTATGCTCCGCATGAGCCTCCTCCCAATCTACTTGCTTCATCTTCCATCACTGGCATATCCTTCGTTTCTGCAGCATGTCCTTGTTTTAGATGCACCTACAATGTAAGTAAAAGAGAAAGGGCCAACAGAACAAACTACAGGCTGATGATCCTCACATCCATTATAGGGAAAATCCTTGAGCCTAGTGGTAATCTCAATGGGCAAGTCAGCCAGAGGCCCAGACTGATGCTCTGGGGACATGGGTTCAAATCCCACCACAGCAGCTCGTGGAATTTAAACTCAGTGAATAACTCGGGAATATAAAATTAGTCTCAATAATTGCAACCATGACAACTATCATCAATTGTTATAAAAGCTCATTAGGTTCACTAATGCCCTTAATCTGCTGTCTTTACCTGGTCTGGCCCACCTGACTCCAGACCCACAGCAGCATTGGTTAACTCTGAACATAATGTAAAAATGGTCCAGAAACTCAGTTGTACCAAAGCTGCCGCAGAAAAGTCAAACAAAATGGGCTGCAACGGTTCAAGAAAGCAGCTCATCACCACCTTCCCAAGGGCAATTAGGGATGGGCAATAAATGTTGGCCTCGCCTATGATGCCGACATCCCCTGAAAAAAAAATTTATAATAAATAAAACTCTCTGCGATTATTTTGAAGAGCGCTGAAACAAGAGGAAGTAGATGAATATTTTCCGAATTCAGCAATGCTTTCGATACAATGGCCTATGGGAGGTTTCACCACGCGGCTGGAATGTACGGTGAAGACGGAGCAAGTTGGAAATAGATTGAAACCACTTTTGAAGGAAAGGAAAGTGAAGACGGTTGTATTTGGCTATGCATTGACACGAAAGGAAGCAGCTAGTGAAGTGTCCCAGAGATCAGTGAGCGACTGTTTACAATGTACATAAATGATCTGGAAGTGGGGACAGAACACAGTCTGCCAATCACACCAGAAACGGAAGGATTGCAAGCAACCAGGAGCAGGCTGATTAACTGTACAAAACTCTGGCTAGGTTGGAGGCCTAGCTAATCACTGGCAGGTGTCATTTAATGTGGATAAGTGCAAGGTCATGAGATTCGTAAAGGATAATAAGCAGTGGCAAAAAAGATGAATGGTTTTATTTTACAGAACGCATTACAGAAGGATTTGGGATTACTGATGGATAGATTGTCAGAGCTATCATTACTGTGTGCAACATCTGTGAAAAAAAGCAAATAGCATCCTGCTTGGTGTTACCAGAAGACGAGAGCACAAATGTCAGTAACTGATTTGGAGTTTGTACAGTGCTGGTCTCTACCCTTCTCCTACCTGAGTACTGTGTGTTGTTCAGACCATTGGTCTATAAGAGAGATATCCAGGCATTTGAGAGGGTCCGGGGAGGGGCAGCTAGATTGAGAATCTGGTTGGGCACTGGGGCGAAAAGAATGAGATGATTGAATTGAAACATATAAAATTCTTCAGGGTCTTGACAGGGGAGATGCTGAGAACATTTTTTCCCTGATGGGGCGGGGTCAGTTATTTAGAACCCGAGATGAGGAGAAATTTCTTCGCTCAGAGGTGATTGTGAATCTTTGGAATTCTCTACCCCGGGAACCGTGGATGTTCAGTCGTTGCGTATATCCAAGACAGAGACTGATGGAGCTTTGGGCAGTAAGATCAGGCTATGAGCTTGCTGAATGCTAAAAGGATGTTTCCCCTTGTGGGGGAATCTGGAACTAGGTCATGCAGTTTAAAAATTAGAAGTCTCCCATTTAAGACTGAGATGAGGAGAATTTTTCTTTCTCTCGGGGGTCGTTGGTGTTTGGAATTCCCTTCGCCAGAGAGCAGTGGAGGCTGGGTCACTGAAGTTATTCAAGGCTGACTTAGACAGATTTTTGATTGACAAAGGAGTTGGGTGTTATGAGGGACAGGCAGGAAAGTAGAGTTGAGGCCACAGTCAGATCAGCCATGACCTTATCGAATGGCAGAGCAGGCTTGAGGGGCTGAATGGCCTGCTCCTGTTTCCTATGTTGTTATTGGAGTCAAGTGGAGGATCTATAGGCACTGGAAATGTTGACAACAGGGCAAGTCACAGAGGCAGCTGTACTGAGGTATTCATGATTTTGAAGGATAAAGACAAAAGACTCATCAATGGCTTAAAATTTCTTTGAAATGACTTTCACCCTTAAAGTAAAGGGTTGCTGGTGGTCTTCAAAGGGTGGAATCTTGTGCCCTCCGCACCCCCCCCCCCACCCCCCGTGGTGTGTTTGGTGTCGGGGGGCATTTAAACAGGCAAGAGGGTGGCAAGCGGGCACCCTGCCACCTTATCACCTCCACCCCGGTTAAACCTGGGGCAGGGAGGCCCATGGGTAGCCTTCCTTCCCCGTCACTAATCGAGGCCCTCTAATGGGTAATTAATGGTCTGAGCTTCTCCTCCTCCATCCCAGTAACAATGGCGTCAGGTCCATTGGTCAACCCTAGTGGGAGCTGAACATTGACTGATGGCACAAATGTCATTTTCTGGCCCCAGTGATCAAATAGCCAAGTGACACACTGGCGAGGATCACCTGTAAATAATAGACAATAACGTGCGTCACTGGAACCGTAACCCAGTAAGGAGTCAATATGTTTGGCACTTGCAATTTCCCTCAGGGAGTCTCAGCCTCTGAGAGGAGTTCTAGCACACTGCACTGCACAATGGTCAGTAAGTCAGACATTCTGCATGCTGCAAGTTTCACTACTTGCTCCTGTAGGTAAGATTCCCCAATGAGGCCTCCTTTAATTACCCTTATGTAGTGGTGTCAATGCAATGAAATGTACCTCGGTGCATTGTGAATGGGTGTTGGAGGCAGACTCAATCCTGCTTTTCAAAGGGTAATTGGATAAGCACCTGAAGGGAAACAATTTGCAGGGTTAAAGGGAAATGGCCGGGCTGTGGGACTAGCCAAGTCGCTCTTGCAGACAGCCAGCATGGGCTTAATGGGCTGAACAGCCTCCTTCTGTGATTTAACCATCCTTGGATTCTATAATTCTGTGATCCTATGAATGGCCAACCCAAGCAGGCATAAGGAATTAAGGGGCATTGTTCAGGGGAATAAATTTTGAAAGTGGGGAGAGAGGTAGTGAGGGTTTGGGGAGAGAGTTCCAGAGTTGGAGGAGGAGATGACTGAAGAGTGGTGGAGAAAAAGGAAGTCATCATTTGAAAGATTCTTCCACCACTCAAGTTAGAAGCATCGTTCCTTATGATAAGATCATAAGAAATAGGAGCAGGAGTAGGCCATTCAGCCCCTCGAGCCTGCTCCGTCATTCAATAAGATAATGGCTGATCTACTACAACTCTACCTCCCCTCCCCTATTCCCATATACCGTGATTCCTTTAGGTGTCTGCGATCACAGCCTAGAAGCTACAACCATACCCCAGGAGAGAAACTTACAGCAGGATTGCAGAGCATTATGACATGTCTCCACACAGTTTTGGAAATGATCCAAAAAGATTCAGCACGTCATATTTAAAATGAAAAATGTAGGAAAAAGACAAACCAATTAGCTGAGGGTCAACTGCATTATTTAAAAACTGCAATTAAACAATTAAATGCTCATTTCTTACCCAATTAGTTACAAAACTAAATAATTAAGCCAATTCAGACTTTTGTTTCCTCATCTTTTAAAAATTGTATTTTGAATCTTACAGCGTCTCCAGTTTTTACTGCAGAAATGAAATCATCTTGTGTAATATCCCGACAAATAATCGGGCACAATTGCACTCTGTTCCATCCCTGACAATCATAGTCCAAAGTCACTCAATGTCACCTGCACATACAGCAGGCAGAAATGTGAAGGAGAGAGCTGCTGATTGTCTACAATACTGCTCTACTGTCGCCAACAAGACAAGTCAGTCTAACAGCAGAAGATGGCAGCAAATTGTATTTATTTTTTTTCTCTATTTCAAAGATGCTGCTTTGTCTCAGTTGTAGAATATCTGCCATAGGGGCTGCTGTCTCCAACATGTCATTTAACCACCAAGCATTTGACAATTATTTCCCCTCCAATACTCGGCATGCAGAATCCATCGAGTTTTCACTCAATAAATCAATTCCTCCAAATCGCATTATAAAAAGGTGTTAAAAAAACATCAATACGTTTGTTGCATTAAAGGACAATGCTGTCCTGTTTGTAAGATTGCAAAAATTAATTACTTGCAAAACCAGGCTCTCTGCTAAGTGCTCTATATACACACATAGGATTGCTTACTTCAGCTGAAAACAGTTCACAATAGGATTCCCCCATTGGTAAACAACAAATGCCTTTAGTACCACAAGTGATCTGAATCTGCCAATTCTGTGAACCCAAATGGCTCTGAACCCAAATTTCAGAAGTTCGCAAATAAACAGAGTCTCCTTTTAAATTGAATGGCATTGTGGATTGTACGGAGAGTATTAAATGTTAATTGTTCGTTAATTGAGTGTTTAATCGTATTCAGATGGTGAACATTAACTGGGGATTCACTTGTGCTCCCATATATAGGAGCAGAATCAAAAGGGTTATATATAGGAACAGAGAGGAGCAGTTGGTTAAGTTTCCTTGAAATCTTTATCCTTTCGTTACAGTGCCCCTTGAAGGGGTTGTCAGTTTGGTTAATTTGATTCAATAGCCTGGTTAATACCACAGGTGCTCAAAAGAGTGTGTATAAGAGCAGAGAGGGGGCTGGGGTGCACCATTTCTCCCCAGAACCACATTTTGATCAGAAGTTAGTAAATTTCCTCTGGGGGTTTTGTTTTTGGTTGTCTCGTTAAGGGACCATCCCCCCTACTCCCCCCAATTTTTTTAGATTGTTTAATTTTGTTTTTTATTTGTTACTCAAAAGAGTATAAGAGCAGAGAGGCTTTCCGTGACCAGTGGACACTGCAGGGGCTGGAGTGTTCATTAATCCCACAATGTCATTATCATTTTGTTTGAAAAGTTTCCTTTAATGTTTTGTCCTTTTGTTGCAGTGCCCCTTTAAGGGGCCATCGCTTTAATTAAATTTGTTAATTAGTTTTCCCTTCAGTTAACTTGTTTAATCCCAAAAAGAGTATATAGGAGCAGACTGAAACTGGTTGTTGAGTCTGTAATGTTTGTCTCTGTAAATAAAAGTTTATGCAGTGTGTAAAAGTTAGGCTCCAGTTTTATTCTTCACTGCCTAGCTTTCCGGAATAGAACACTAAATGTTCCCGGTGAACAAATGACATAATTTTCCACAACCTGTTCCCAGTTTCTCTTCTGGTCTGAGCGTGTGGTGGTGGTTTCTTGGCTGAGAACTGGTCACAGAAACAAAGGTAGGTTTTTATGTGGCCAATAGTCTTTGTGCACTTATGCTAATTTTATGCTCACCAATTTTATGAGACCATGGAACATTTTTTCACTTTCTGCAGCCAGTGTGTGCATTAAGCACTCCCAGGTCAGATGTAACATGCATTAGATCAAGGTTAAAGCTCTTTCTACAGAGGTCTAACTGGAGAGGGGAGGAGGAAGGCAGTGGGAGTGGGGGTGGGGGTGGGGGTGGGGGTGGGGGTGGGGTTGGTCCTCAACATTAACTCTGCACCCCATGAAGTTTTGTGGCATCAGGTCAAGCATAGGCAAGGAAACCTCCTGCTGATTACCACGTACCACCCTCCCTCAGCTGATGAATCTGTGCTTCTCCATGTTGAACACCACTTGGAGGAAGCACTGAGAGTGGTAAGGGCGCAGAGTGTACTCTAGGACTCTTCAATGTCCATCACCAAGAGTGGCTCGGTAGCACCACTACTGACCAAGTCCTAATGGACAAAGTTGCTAGACTTTGGAGTTGAGGAGAGCACTTCTTGCATGAGTGCTCACTAATGCCCGGTTTGGGTTCCGCCAGGGCCACTCAGCTCCTGACCTCATTACAGCCTTGGTTCAAACATGGACAAAAGAGCTGAACTCCTGAGGTGAGGTGAGAGTGACTGCCCTTGACATCAAGGCAGTATTTGACTGAGTGTGGCATCAAGGAGCCCTAGCAAACCTGAAGTCAATGGGAATCAGGGGGAAAACTCTCGGCTGGTAGGAGTCATACCTAGCACAAAGGAAGATGGTTGTGGTTGTTGGAAGTCAATTATCTCATTTTCAGGGCATGACTCCAGGGGTTCCTCAGGGTAGTGTCTTCAGCCCAACCATCTTCAGTTGCTTCGTCAATGGCCTTCCCTTCCCCACTTGCCTGGGTGAGTGCAGCTCACACAACACTCAAGAAGCTTGACACCGTCCAGGACAAAGCAGCCCACTTTATTGGCACCACATTCACACACATTCACTCCCTCCACCACCGATGCACAGTAGCAGCAGTGTGTACCATCTACAAGATGCACTGCAGGAATTCACCAAGGCTCCTGCGACAGCACCTTCCAAACCTATAACCATTGCCATCTAGAAGGGCAAAGGCAGCAGATAGATGGGAACACCAACACCTGGATGTTCCCCTCCAAGCCACTCACAATCCTGACTTGGAAATATTTTGCCGTTCCTTCACTGTCACTGGGTCAAAATCCTGGAACTCCCTTCCTAACAGCACTGTGGGTGCACCTACACCACATGGACTGCAGCGGGTCAAGAAGGCAGATCACCACCAGCTTCTCAAGGACAATTAGGGATGGGCAATAAATGCTGGCCCAGCCAGCAAAGCTCACATCCCATAAAAGAATTTTTTTTAAATCCCAATCTCTGACGAGAGCCTCTACAACATCAATGTAATATTTCCATTTCCTCATGGCAACATCTTTACATCCTTTCTGAGTGGAACCTCCAATTTAGCACTAATTCATGCTGAGTCATGGGCAGTCTTGTGCTGTGGATCCATGCCCACTAGAAACCAAATTTGCACTGCTCAATTGTATTTCACTTACAACAGTCATAGCTTGCACTGGCAGAATCATTTCATTCCATCGCTCTGATCTGCATTCTTAACCAATGTGCTGGCCAGTCAGTCTGGAGGTCTGACTGTGGCCATTACAGATAATCTATTCCCTGTCAGGTAGGTGCTGGATATCTTTTCAGGTTATAAAATTGAGTCTACAGCCCAGAAGCAGGCCATTCAGCCCAACTGGTGCATGCTGGTCTGTGTTTATGCTCCACACGAGCTACCAACCTCCACCCCCTTTATCTCACCACATCCCTATATCCTTCTATTCCTTTCTTCCTTGTGTTTCTCCTGTTTTCCCCTTAAGTGCATCCACACTTTTCACCTCAACCACTCCCTGCGGGGCAGCCAGTCCCACATTCTCACCGCTCTCTGAGTAAAAAAGTTTCTCCCGAATTCCTTCCTGGATTTATTAATGATTGTCTCGTCTTTATGGCCCCTCAATAGGCAGCCTCAAGAGCCACATTCAGTTAAGACCCCCTCGTTTACATGCTTAAGCTATAAATAACCATCAATCTGGCGTTTGCTTTCCATTCTGCCAGGAACTCTCTTGGATGTTCTCCCGATGGACCAATGTAAGTTCAGTGGGAACACCAGATGCGCCACATAAATATGAGTTTGTGCTGATCTTCTGTTGAAAGTGGCTGATTGAAAGAAACAACTTGCATTTATATAGCGCCTTTTACAACCTCAGGACATAGCAAAGCACTTTACAGCTACATTTAAAGCGCAGTCACTGTTGTAATGAAAGAAGATTCACAGGAAAGCTCATGGCCAATGAGAAGCACGATAGTTTAGCAAGGTTCACAGAGGTTGGCTGCATTCATTGTCTTCACTATAGATTCAGGTGTTGGGGGAACCTGGATGTTTGAGTTTTCAGTTACATTTTCTGCCTTTCTAAATACCTGAGTATTAATCCCCAATCTGTACTGGAAAGGTAATCCGAATGGCCATCCTTAAAATGCTGTTGGCAAGATCAGAATTTGCCAGCACAGACGCGATGGGCCAAGTGGCCTCTTTCTGTGCTGTAAACTTTCTATGATTCTAAGAATGCAGCTCTCACAAAATGTTCAGAACAAACGAGGCAGAGAAGGAAATATAAATAAATAGCAAAAATGAGTGACTGTATTGTTGCTGAAATCAAGGCGTAACCAATTTGTGGAGTCATCCGTGCTCAAACTTTGACCGACATTTTGAAGTTACTAAGATAATAAAACACACTAAAACATACGTGTTATATTTATGAACCAAAACGCTGTGGCAATTTGTATGATTTACCTTCAACTCAAGAATGAGTCACAATTATAAAAAAGTTATCCGCCTCTTGCTGCACTTGGTCTAAGTTATACATCAGGAGGTGCCAAGAGCCTACAACAGATGTGCGACGGTTATTATGTCCTGGAACTGAAATTTCATTAAGTGCATTAAACAGCAAAAAGCAGTGAAATTGCAGTCCAAAATAAAACCATGAAACGCTGAATCCACTCAGTGGCTCAGGTGGCACCTGCGGAGCGAGTAACACGGTTCATGTTTCAGGTCAATGACTGCTCGTCAAAATTGAAGATTTCACCAATGCACAGCTTAGAAGCAGGGACCAAAGTTAGGGGAAATGGGGCAAGAAAAGAAGTAATGGGTGAAAGACAGGATGTTTCTTGTAAAAAAGATCAGGTGCTGCTGTTCGAGCTTGCACTTGGAACAGTGTCGGGGATTGAGGACCCTGACCAGGGTATTTTCCCTGCAAATTTTGAAGGTCAAGGCGTGATTTAATCACGGATAGTAAGGGGGACTGATAGTTTCCCTCTATCAGCCCTAGCCTGCTGGCTGGGGAGTATAGGACCAGGGACCATTGTCTAAAAATTGGAGCCAGACTTTCAGGAGTGAAGTTAGGAAACAATTTGCGCACCAGGGAGAGGTAGAAGTTTGGAACTCTCTTCAACCAATGATGTTGATGCTAGACCAATTGTAAATTTTAAATCTGAGATTGATAGATATTTGTTATCCGAAGGTATTAAGGGATATAGGACAAAGGAGGGTACATGGAGTTAGATCACAGATCAGCCACGCTCTTGCTGAATGGCAGAACAAGATTGAATGGATGAATGGCCTGCTCCTATTTCTATGAAACTCTTTTGATGAAATGTATATTTTTTGGGGGGGTTTTTTGTCTGTTTGTATGTGTTTTAGGTGTAGAGCCACGGTAATTTCACACCTGTGGGGATGGGGGGAGGTGCGAGTGACACTTGGCTGACTGGAGATTGTACTGTTTATAGTACACAGCATACCAAGGGTTTTGATATAGTCAACCCTGCCTCAGAACATGGGGCAGAGCCCTTATGGGAGCTAATAACAGGTCGGATCAGTTCAAGGGTCAGTTAGTCAGGAGCAGACCATGACCAGGAACATATTTAATCGCAGTTGGCAACCCCTACTCTCAGGTGGATGTAAAATCTCCCCTGAAACTTTTCTGACGAAGAGCAGGGGAGTTCTCTCTGATGCCCTGGCCAATATTTATCCTTCAGTCAACACCACACAAACAGATTATCTGGTCACTATTACATTCCTGTCTGTGGGATCTTGCTGGGCACAAATTGTGTGCGGTGTTTCCCACATTGCAACTACTGGCTACAGTTCATTGGCTGCAGACTGCTTGGCAATGTCCTGAGATGGCGAGTTAGGCTACATAAATGCAAGTCTTTCTTTTATTTATTTTTGTGGGCCTCCCGCCCCCACCCCGGGATCCCCCTGAGGAGTCAGATGGGGTGGGTGGAGCGTTGCATGGGGCGGATGTGGTCACCCTGTTTAAATGGCAGTAATGAGTGCTTCAACCAGCATGGGGGCATCTTGACACATCCCAGAAGAAGGAACTGGCAACAAAAAAATAATGCTCCCAGCCATGGCTATTAGCCATTCAACCGCATCTAATTCTGGCCTCTTGAGTGTAGTATAAAGGGTTAATGTTAAATATGTAAATATATAGTCTACATCATCAGTGATGTAAGGTCACATGACAACAGAGCATGGAGAGAAATAGTTCTATGTAGAGCCTCGTGCTAAGTCTGTATTGTACATAGCTAGCATTATGTTCAATAAAAGGTGGAGTTTCACAACAGCCTTGCCTCCAGCATCATCTGTTCATCAAGATCATGAACAACTCCTAAGACCCACAATGATGATAACAGATTGAGTATCCCTGAATTTAGTACTCCGTCATTGGTGGCCTTGCTTTCAGCTACCTGGACCCTAAACTCTGGAATTCCCTCCCTCAACCTCTCCACCTGTCTCGCTGTCTTTAGGACACTCCTTAAGACCTACCTCTTTATCCAAGCTGTTGGTCACCTACCCTAATATCGCCTTATCTGAAACAGTGGCAAATTTTATTTGAAAACTGCTCTTGTCGAAGGACCCTGGGATGGTTTTACAACATTAAAGGCACTACATTAAGCATGTTTTGTTGCACATAATGTCATTGTAAGGGGATAGGAGGAGCATAAAGATGACCGGGTTTTTAGGTTGGAGGGCCTGGCGAGGTCTCAGGACTGAGATAAACCCCCACTTTGCTGAGTGAGACACCAAGTTCACCCCAGCATCCAGGCCTCCTGGTGTTACAGAAAGAGACTCCATCAGAAACGTACAGCCTGAAATAGAAACAGAAGATGCTGGAAAAACTCAGCAGCTCTGGCAGCATCTGTGGAGAGAGAAACAGAGTTAATGTTTCGAGTCCAATATGGCTCTTCTTCAGAACTCTTACAGCCTGAGCTGGAGTCTGTACCATACTGAAACCCTGAATACTACTCTGTCACCTCTGCTACACTCTCTTCTAAATCACTGATTTATAGATCTGTTTATCAGTTAGAACATAAACATATTCTGAAAGCAAGAAAGATCCTGTGCTGCTGTGGTGTAGAATCATTTGCCAATTCAGCAGGGATTTTTGGCCGCATTGTGAATTTTACTGAGATATTGAGATAGTTGTAAACACACTCCAGGACAATGAAGTGCTCGGACTTGTCTGGGAGAGAATTCAGAACACAAAGATCCAAAGAAGAAGTAAAGGAAACACAGGAATATAATAATGCTATATCTAATAATTATCAAAGACTAACCTACATTTAAGATATATTATTCGTATAACAAGATACATGCCTCCTCTACTTTCTGCTCTGATTATTTTGACAAGTGCAATTTTCTTTAGCTGTGTGCTGAAGCCAAAGAGTCAAAGGACTAACAACCCTACCTGGTTAATTTTGCTTATTGCTTTTATGATAAATGTGCTGATAATATTGCATATTATAATTTCCATGGTAATTATGCCCAGGGGAATATTTCTATAGTGTCAGGTGCTTTGGATGAAACCACACAAGAACATTCAAATGCAGTTGATTTTAAACTATGCAAAAGGCACAATGGTCCTTGTTTTTAATACACCTGTTAATTGTAGAGTTATTTCTATAATTTATGACCCTGTGTTCATGGGCTCATTAAGAAATCAAGCTGGCGCCAAGCCAATTATAGACAAACCCCTTTACGGTTCCTGAACTAGCTTTGCAATCTCTGTTTGTAAAAGAGCTCCGTTTCATGCCCTCCCATTGTTCTACGTTTGTTTTACAGATGTAAGGTAGAATGATGCAGCACCGAAAGAGGCTGTTTGGCCCATCTTGCTTGCGCCAGACAGCCCTGAAAATCCTGGGGTCTACTCCACTGGCGCAACTGGAGCACCCACCCTTCCCCCCGCCCCATCCACCCATTCCAAACCCTAAGGAGGTGATCACTGGCATCATCGGGGTGGATGCACTGACGCCTGCAATGCCGCTTGAGCCAGTAAAACAGGCAACGGCTTGAAGCTATTCCTCCTGATGTGGCTTCAGCGCCTTCTGAACCTTAGGCAGCAATGGGGAAAAAAACCTTCATTGCTGGAGGAGCTTTGAGGTATTGATCCTACCTTACTGTAGTAAAAGCCTCGGGGTACACTCCAGCCCCATTATACAAGTTATGCCTGCTCCATTGGATTTATCAGGAAGAATGCCAGGAGGACCAAAAAACAGTAAAAACTGGGAAATAAGAATACTGGTCTAAACTGCTTTTCCCTTCTGGGAGGGGAAGTCCAGAAATGCCTCCAGACATGTTGGAGGGGGCAAGCAGTAGAACCAGCTGTGGAATCCTCAGAACTTAAAAGGCCACAATAAATAGATGGGATCACGGTAAAACCAAGATCCTCATCAAATTCTTTGTCTCCATCCCCACAGTCAGAAACCTGGCTTTCCACATGATTGCAGATCAGTTGGGGCCAATGAATCCTCCCAAAACTAGGGAGGGGGGCTAGGGGATAAAAGGTTTACAGTAAAAGGGAGCTTTGATTCAATACACCAGATATCCATAAGACCATAAGACATAGGAGCAGAAATTAGGCCTTTCGGCCCATCGAGTCTGCCCTGCCATTCAATCGTGGCTGATAAGTTTCTCAACCCCATTCTCCCGCCTTCTCCCCGTAACCTTTGGTTCCCTTACCAATCAAGAACCTATCTATCTCGGTCTTAAATACACTCAATGACCTGGCCTCCACAGTCTTCTGTGGCAATGAATTCCATAGATTCACCACTCTCTGGCTAAAGAAGTTTCTCCTCATCTCTGTTCTAAAAGGCCTTCCCTTTAATCTGAGGCTGTGCCCTCGGGTCCTAGTCTCTCCTACTAATGGAAACATCTTCCCCACGTCCACTCTATCCAGGCCTTTCAGTATTCTGTAAGTTTCAATCAGATCCCCCCTCATCCTTCTAAACTCCATCAAGTATAGACCCAGAGTCCTCAAACGTTCCTCATATGTTAAACCCGTCATTCCTGGGATCGTTCTTGTGAACCTCCTCTGGACCCTCTCCAGGGCCAGAACATCCTTCCTGAGATACGGGACCCTAAATTGCTCACAATATTCTAAGTGTGGTCTGACCAGAGCCTTATAAAGCCTCAGCAGCACATCCCTGCTTTTATATTCTAATCCTCTCGAAATAAATGCCAAGATTGCATTTGTCTTCTTAACTACCGACTCAACCTGCAAGTTAACCTTAAGAGAATCCTGAACTAGGACTCCCAAGTCCCTTTGCACTCCAGATTTCTGAATTCTCTCCCCATTTAGAAAATAGTCTATGCCTCTATTCTTCCTACCAAAGTGCATGACCTCACACTTCCCCACGTTGTATTCCATCTGCCACTTCTTTGCCCATTCTCCTAACCTGTCCAAATCCTTCTGCAGCCTCCCCACCTCCTCAATACTACCTGTCCCTCCACCTATCTTTGCATCATCTGCAAACTTAGCCAGGATGCCCTCAGTTCCTTCATCTAGACCATTAATGTATAAAGTGAAAAGTTGTGGTCCCAATACTGAACCCTGCAGAACTCCACTAGTCACCGGCCACCATCGTGAGAAGGACCCCCTTATCCCCACCCTCTGCCTCCTGCCAGACAGTCAATCTTCTATCCATGCTAGTACTTTGCCTCTAACACCATGGGCTCTTATCTTTCTGAGCAGCCTCCTGTGCGGCACCTTGTCAAAGGCCTTCTGGAAGTCCAAGTAGATAACATCCATTGGCTCTCCTTTGTCTAACCTACTCGTTACCTCCTCAAAGAATTCTAACAGATTTGTCAGGCATGACCTCCCCTTGATGAAACCATGCTGACTTTGCCCTATTTTACCATGCACTTCCAAGTATTCTGAAATCTCATCCTTAATAATGAACTCTAAAATCTTACCAACGACCGAGGTCAGGCTAATCGGCTTGTAATTTCCCGTCTTTTGCCTCACTCCCTTCTTAAACAGGGGGGTTACATTAGCGATTTTCCAGTCCTCTGGGACCCTCCCTGACTCCAGTGATTCCTGAAAGATCACCACTAATGACTCCACTATCTCTTCAGCTATCTCCTTTAGAACTCTGGGGTGTAATCCATCTGGTCCAGGTGATTTATCCACATTCAGACCTTTCAGTTTTCCTAGCACCTTCTCCTTGGTAATGGCCACCATACTCACCTCTGCCCCCCGACTCTCTTGAACTTTGGGGATGTTACTCGTGTCTTCCACCATGAAGACTGACGCAAAGTACCTATTCAGTTCCTCCGCCATTTCTTTGTTCCCCACTACTACTTCTCCAGCGTCATTTACCAGCGGCCCAATGTCCACTTTTGCCTCTCTCTTACCCTTTATAAATCTAAAAAAAACTCTTGCAATCTTCTTTTATATTACTGGCTAGTTTACCCTCATACTTAATCTTCTCCCTCCTTATTTCTTTTTTAGTTGTCCTCTGTTGGTCTTTGTAGGCTTCCCAATCCCCTGGTTTCTCACTGCTGTTCGCCGCATTGTATGCTTTCTCTTTAGCTTTTATGCTGTCCCTGACTTCCCTTGTCAGCCATGGTTGCCTCGTCCTCCCTTTAGTATATCAGGTCCGCCACTGTGCACTTTGGATATTTATAAAACTGTTGAAACATGAACAGAAGGAATTGGGGATCCTCAATTCACCTTCAGTCAAGTGGTTGTCCCATTTGAACAAATACCACTATAAGGGTGAGATTCTCCGGCCCTGCCCTCCGCCAGGATAGCCGAGTCCCGCCGAAGTGAATGGACCTTTGGCTAGTCCGCAACATCCCCTGTGGCGGGCCCTGCCTTGGCGGGGCTAGAAAATCCCGGCCTAAGATGCTGTAACACCAAGTTACCACACTGCATCGTGTTTTTTATATATTCATTCACGAGGCGTGGGCTTCGCTGGCTGGGCCAGCATTTATTGCCCAACCCTAGGCGCCCTTGAGAAGGTGGTGGTGAGCTGCTTTCTCGAACCGCTGCAGTGCATGAGGTGTAGGTACACCCACAGTGCTGTTAGGGAGGGAGTTCCAGGATTTTGACCCAGCAACAGTGAAGGAACGGCGATATATTTCCAAGTCAGGATGGTGAGTGGCTTGGAGGGGAACTTCCAGGTGGTGGTGTTCCCATGTATCTGCTGCCCTTGTCCTTCTAGATGGTAGTGGGCATGGGTTTGGAAGATGCTGTCGAAGGAGCCTTGGTGAGTTCCTGCAGTGCATCTTGTAGATGGTACACACTGCTGCTACTGTGCGTTGGTGGTGGAGGGAGTGAATGTTTGTGGATGTGGTGCCAATCAAGTGAGCTGCTTTGTCCTGGACAGTGTCAAGCTTCTTGAGTGTTGTTGGAGCTGCACTCATCCAGGCAAGTGGAGAGTATTCCATCACACTCCTGACTTGTGCCTTGTAGATGATGGACAGGCTTTGGGGAGCCAGGAGGTGAGTTACTCACCACAGAATCCCCAGCCTCTGACCTGCTCTTGTAGCCACAGTATTTATATGGCTAGTTCAGTTCAGTTTCTGGTCAATGGTAACCCCCAGGATGTTGATAGTGGGGACTCAGTGGTGGTAATGCCATTGGACGTCAAGGGATGATGGTTGGATTCTCTCTTGTTGGAGATGGCCATTGCCTGACACTTGTGTGGCGTGAATGTTACCTGCCACTTGTCAGCCCAAGCCTGGATATTGTCCAAGTCTTACTGCATTTGGACATGGACTGCTTCAGTATCTGAGGAGTCGTGAATGGTGCTGAACATTGTGCAATCATCAGTGAACATCCCCACTTCTGACCTTATGATGGAAGGAAGGTCATTGATGAAGCAGCTGAAGATGGCTGGGCTGAGGACACTACCCTGAGGAACTCCTGCAGTGATGTCCTGGAGCTGAGATGACTGACCTCCAACAACCACAACCATCTTCCTTTGTGCTAGGTATGACTCCAACCAGTGGAGAGTTTTTCCCCTGATTCCCATTGACTCCAGTTTTGCTAGGGCTCCTTGATGCCACACTCAGTCAAATACTGCCTTGATGTCAAGCGCAGTCACTCTCACCTCACCTCAGGAGTTCAGCTCTTTTGTCCATGTTTGAACCAAGGCTGTAATGAGGTCAGGAGCTGAGTGGCCCTGGCGGAACCCAAACCGGGCATTAGTGAGCACTCATGCAAGAAGTGCTCTCCTCAACTCCAAATATCTTTACCTTATTGCAAAGCATTATGAAGTAGTTAGAGCACAGAACAAAAGGCCTTTCTGGCCATCCGTGTCTGTGCTAGTGTTTATCTCCACACGAGCCTCCTCCTAAACATCTTCATCTCACCCTATCAGCATAGCCGGTGATTCCTTCCTCCCTCGCGTGTTTATCCAGCTAACCCTTAATTACATCAACACTATTCACCTCAGCCACTCCCTGTGGTAGTGAGCTACAGAATTCCCTCCTTGGATTTAGTAGTTAATTAGTTAACTACACAGAAAGGAAATCAGAAAATCTGTTTTTTGTTTTACTGATATTGATTGAGGGATAAATTTTGGCCAAGGTACCAGGAAGATTTCCTGTGCTCTTCGAAATACTAGCCAGGAGATCTTATACATCCACCTGAACAGGCAGATGGGGCCTCAGTTTAACAACTCAACTGAACACCAGAAAATATATTTACATAAGAAATTACATTTATGGCCCCTAATTCTGGTTCGCCCCACAAGTGGAAATATCTTCTCTACGTCTATCTTATGAAATCCATTCATAATCGGAAAGACCTCTCCCACATTACCTAGAGAAACAAGACACAACCTGTCCAATCTTTCCCAATAGGTAAACGCTCTCAGGGGCAATTCAGCAACAACAACAGCTTGAATTTATATAGCGCCTTTAAAGCAGTTAAATGGTCCCAAGGTGCTTCACAGTGCGATTATCAAATAAAACGTGACACTGAGCCACATAAGGAGATATTAGGACAGGTGACCAAAAGCTTGGTCAGAAGTAGGTTTTAAGGAGCATCTTAAAGCTTAAAGGAGGTGGGAGAGGGGGAGAGATAGAGAGGCAGGGAGGCTTGGGGAGGGAATTCCAGAGGTTGGGCCCAGGTAGCTGAGGGCACGGCCGCTAACAATGGAGTGATAGAATTCAGGGATGTGCAAGAGGCCAGAATTAGAGGAGTGTAGAGATCTGGGAGGTTTGTGGGGCCTGGAGACGATTAGAGATAGGGAGAGGCGAGATCATGGAGGGATTAAAAACAAGGATGAGAGTTTTAAGATCGAGGTGTTGCCAGACCGGGGATCAGTGTAGGTCAGCAAGCACAGGAGTGCTGGGTGAACAGGAGCTGGCATAGGAGCAGCGGAGTTTTGGATGAGCTGAAGTTTACAGATAGTGCATGGTGGGAAGCTAGTCAGGAGTAATAACCTTGAAGAGCTGTGTTAAAAATCTGGAAAGTCAATGATCTAAAACATGAGAGTTGTCCTGTCTGGATTAGTGGCAAAGGTAGACAGCGTTCGAGGATCCTGCAAAAAACGAAATGAGGGGACAAGTACAGTTAGTCAATTAATTGACTGCAGCTGTAGTCGAATAAAGGGAAAATGGCTGATTAACTGAAAATTAATCACTGGCTGTTCTTTAAAAATTCCCTCTTCCAGAGCCATACTTGAGTCAATTTGCCATTATAATGATGCAAATTATAGAATTTGCATAATATGCATGGTCGCAGTTTTACAATGCAAATGGCATAATCCTCTACAAACGTGTCATTAGAGCGCTGCAAATAAATTGGTTGTTAAGCATCGCCACCCGCAGTTATGGAAACGCCGGGTGCATTAAAATTCTCTTTGGCAAGACCCCCTTCCTTCAAAAGCCTCAGTCCAGACTGTTACACAGCAAAAAACAAAAAATGCAATCACAGTGCAAAAAATTAATTCTCCCATTAAAACGTCATTGTTTTGATGTGGTTTTCAAGACTGCCTGAATGATTCTGAATCTGCAATATTGACACAATGTCTGACTCGGTGTTGCTGTGCAATCTTCAGAATGCAATGTTTCCTCATTAAACTAGCGTGGTTAGCGGTTTTATGTGACGATTGTACATTTTTCTCTTGATATTAGTGCCCATTTAAGTACAGAAAAGGCAAAGATACAAGTGTCATGTTGTATCTTCTAAGGTTCATTTAAAAATACGTGTTTCAAAATTGGATTGCTGCACATGAGCAGTTTGTCAAAATTAAACACCACACTCATTTCTTGCTGTGGACTACAGTCGGACGGAAGTGTGGATACCTCAATAAGAGTCACCAGGAATCATCGTTCGGCCAACAAAGCTCACCCCAGCCAAGCTGGGCCACTTTCTCCTGTTACAGTGTTACCTGATTGTGTCAGATTAGGGTTAGGGTTAGGGTTAGGGAACTCAGCCCAAAATTGGCCACAAAGTCAGCGCAGAATCTGCTCCTCAGGCTGGGCGCGAGCAGGCCAGAGAGTACCACCAAGCAGGAAGAATGTTCAGGCAGGCTTGAGACACAGTGTTGGAGGACAACAGTATTGCTACAGTGTCACAAGGTAACTGTATTGCTACATGCAGAGTTGTCACGGTGCCACAGGGCGACTGCGTTGTCACGGTGTCACAGGGCGACTGCGTTGTCACGGTGTTAGGAGGCAGAGTGCCAGATTGAAATACAACAGCAGCCAATAGACGCAGGTCTCAGCTTTGAGGAATAGATCCCGTTCATTCCAAAAGACAAATCGTGGCATTGCCTAATCTGTAAAATTAAAATCAGTTAATTTTTATGGCATAAGTTATCTAGTTTTGAAAGATAAAAGAAAATATTACAACCACTTAGTTAAAAAAAACTGCATAGTATAGTTTTAACAAAGTTTACAGAGTTTGAGGGAATTTTGCTGAAACAATATATTTATTCTGTTTAGAGAAATGAATAACTGTTCCGGTTTTAAAAATATTCACAACACCCTCAGTTGTATAAACTGGACAAAGTTGACTAATACAATTTTTATATGATATGGAAACACTGAATTCCGCCTTTCATTCTCTAATTGTGTTCCTTGTAGCAAGTTTTAATATAAAATTATTCTCCGTTTATTTTTATTGCTGATGGAGCGAAGTCGACTTCTGAAGCCAAGAAGCATTTATTCACTGAGCATTTAATAAGCAGTTTTGACAACAGGAGCTTATTTAATTGTATGCATTAGATTCTTCACAAAATAGACTTTCCCTTGTAATTCAGAAGCATAACTTCTATCCTTATTTTCATGAGGTGCACTAATCGTGTTGCATGAAAGAACACAAGATATGAATTAAACCTAATTTATATCTGTGAATCAAGTACATTATAAAATAGACCTTGTTTTACATTTCAAGAACTCTAAATTCCATATTTATAAAATTTGTAGAGTGTATTTTGAATGTTATTAGGAATTACATATTCGTGACAATAATGCTGGTTTGACTGGGTTGGCATTAAAGTTACAGAAATTTACGAAGTTGACTAATATAATTTTTTTTGATTAAAAACAGAAATACTGAATTCTGCCTTCAATCTGAATTCTTTGATTGCGTTCCTTGCAGCAAGTTTTCAAGAAAAAAAATCATCGAGACATATGCTCAAAGGACTAGCCAGTTAATGCCTGCGGATGCTGGAAATCTGAAACAAAAACAGAAATTTCTGGAAAAACTCAGCAGACCTGACAGCATCCGTGGAGAGAATAAAAAGAATTAACGTTTCAAGTCCGTATGACTCTTCTTCAGAGCTTCAGGCTATCCAGTTACTTGTCTGGATGGTTTGTTCTAGTGTTTGTTCCAGTGCAGGGGCTAAAGTTTTACCCCCTTGTCACAAACTGAATTCTACAGGTTCCTCTTGGAGGGGAGATCCAATGTAGATAGGGTGATCGTTTTGCTGAACACGTCCATTAAGTCTGTAAGCGTGACCCAGAGCCAATTTAAAGCTTTGCAAACCTCCAATTCTGACCTCCCTACTCCCCACCACCCACAGTGTTCCAGTGAACCTCAAGGAACAGTGCCTCATCTTTCAATTAGGGCCTTTACAGCCTTCCAGAGGCAACATCCAGTTCAACAGTTTCAGATCATAATCTTTGCCCCCATTTTTCCAGAGAGAAGCTATTGGTGATGATTCTGTTATTCCCATTCAAACCTCCTCTAGACCCTGCCATTCACACCTCCTCTAGAACCTGCCATTCACACCTCCTCTAGACCCTGCCATTCACACCTCCTCTAGACCCTGCCATTCACACCTCCTCTAGAACCTGCCATTCACACCTCCTCTAGAACCTGCCATTCACACCTCCTCTAGACCCTGCCATTCACACCTCCTCTAGACCCTGCCATTCACACCTCCTCTAGACCCTGCCATTCACACCTCCTCTAGAACCTGCCATTCACACCTCCTCTAGACCCTGCCATTCACACCTCCTCTAGACCCTGCCATTCACACCTCCTCTAGAACCTGCCATTCACACCTCCTCTAGACCCTACCATTCACACCTCCTCTAGACCCTACCATTCACACCTCCTCTAGACCCTACCATTCACACCTCCTCTAGAACCTGCCATTAACATCTCCTCTAGACCCTGCCATTCACACCTCCTCTAGAACCTGCCATTCACACCTCCTCTAGACCCTGCCATTCACACCTCCTCTAGACCCTGCCATTCACACCTCCTCTAGACCCTGCCATTCACACCTCCTCTAGACCCTGCCATTCACACCTCCTCTAGACCCTGCCATTCACACCTCCTCTAGAACCTGCCATTCACACCTCCTCTAGACCCTACCATTCACACCTCCTCTAGACCCTGCCATTCACACCTCCTCTAGACCCTACCATTCACACCTCCTCTAGAACCTGCCATTAACATCTCCTCTAGACCCTGCCATTCACACCTCCTCTAGACCCTGCCATTCACACCTCCTCTAGACCCTGCCATTCACACCTCCTCTAGAACCTGCCATTCACATCTCCTCTAGAACCTGCCATTCACACCTCCTCTAGAACCTGTCATTCACACCTCGTCTAGACCCTGCCATTCACACCTCCTCTAAACCCTGCCATTCACACCTCCTCTAGACCCTGCCATTCACACCTCGTCTAGACCCTGCCATTCACACCTCCTCTAGACCCTGCCATTCACACCTCGTCTAGACCCTGCCATTCACACCTCGTCTAGACCCTGCCATTCACACCTCATCTAGAACCTGCCATTCACACCTCCTCTAGTTCCTACCATTCATACCTCCTCTAGACCATACCATTTACACCTGACATTCTAGACCCTGACATCCACACCTCCTCTAGACCCTGCCATTCACACCTCCTCTAGAACCTGCCATTCACACCTCCTCTAGACCCTGCCATTCACACCTCCTCTAGAACCTGCCATTCACACCTCCTCTAGAACCTGCCATTTACACCTCCTCTAGATCCTGCCATTTACATCTCCTCTAGATCCTGCCATTTAGACCTCCTCTAGACCCATCTTCTGTTTCTTTACTTGTCCCATTACCATCACTTTTGCCTTGTACCATCACCCCTTTTGTCAATTAATGTCTCTGCCTCCCACCCTATCAGAAACCTTACCTTTGGTTCTTTCCTCCTCCCCCCTTCGCCTGACCCTGTACTTGTTTAAAATTTATTACATCTCTTACTTTTTCCAGTTCTGAGGAAAAGTAATTGATCTGAAATGTTAACTCAATTTCTCCCTCCACAGATGCTGCCAGATCTGCTGAGTACTGTATTTCCAGTGTTTTATTTCACAATTCCTCTGAGTTCTATGCAGAGAAGGGCCACTGTTTTTTCCCCATTTCAATGTGTAGTGTTCAATTGCTCTGTGTTTGATTATGTGAGTCTGTTTACCATTGATGCTCACTGCTGCTGGATTAATTAAGCCTGGGTGTGGACTCAGAGAAAAGTAAATAAACTGAAGAAAGAGCTGAAGCATGGAGTAGACATTCTAAAACACTGTGAATAAAAACTGTTACACACAAAAACTAATATAATCTCTGCATAGCTCTAAGATATATAAATATACAACACAATACAGCTATTTTTTTCCAGAAAACAACTTTATGAATGACCTTTATCCAGTCTTTTGGACTTACGGCATTTCATTATGATTGAAAATACAATACAGCAAGTTGTTCACAGTTCTTCTCCTGTGAGTGTGGATCTGAGGACTAGATTTGGCGGCCAACACATCAGGTTTGTGGCACTCCCAAATTTCTGGTCACTACAATTAATAACCAGGATTCATCCTAACCCATAGATTGGCGTACCAATCTACCTTAACTAATTTATAGGTTACTTTGTCATTTTGCTAAGACTGAGGTCGATGGATTTTCGGGTACTAAGGGAATTAAGAGATATGGGGATAGTGTGGGAAGGTGGAGTTACAGTATAAGATCAGCCATGATCTTGTTGAATGCGGGAGACATTCAGAGGACTGAATGGCCTACTCCTGTTCCTATTTCTTAAGTTCTTCACTGAGTGCCAGTGGGTAAAGCTTGCCCCGTTTATGTTCTGCCCATCAATACCTGTAAGTTGCACTGTGTTCTGCACATCATAGGACCCCGATTGGTGCACTTTAATGAGGCAAGCACTCGGGCACCCATATCCACAACCAGAAGGTCAGCGCGTGCCAGTACATCCAGTGCTGTAATGTTCAGAGCACCGCTGCTCCGTTCCCTCCGGGCAGAGCCAATGAAAACTGTGGTACGACACCATACAGAGTGTGTTCAATCCTTGGTTGGTGGTGAGTTAATTGGTCTCCTGCACAACAAGAACAGATCAAGTGAAATTTGGAACACTCTGCCATGATGCTACAGCTGTCACCATGCTCCCAGGGGTCTCATGAAGAGCACCTGTCCGTTTCTTTCATTCATTCATGAGTGTGGGCATCGCTGGCAAGGCCAGCATTTGTTGCCCCTCCTAATTGCCCTCCTTCAGAGGGCACTTGAGAGTCAACCACATTGCTGTGGGTCTGGAGTCACAGACCAGGTAAGGGTGGCAGATTTCCTTCCCTCAAGGGGCATCAGTGAACCAGGTGGGTTTTTACAACAATCAACAACGGTTTCATGGTCGTCATCAGACTTTTAATTCCAGATTTTTACTGAATTCAAAATTCAACAACAGCCGTGGTGGGATTCAAACCTGGGTGCCCAGCGCATTATGAGTCCAGCGACAATACCACTATGTCACCGCCTCCCCCATTTTACAGGAAGTGGGCCTTTTAGATATGCAAGTTAGGCTCCTGCCATGTTTTACCAAGTGACACAGTGCAAGAGGCACCAGAAGGGCACATTTCAAATTATTTCCGTAGGTCAAGAATGTTTCTCTGTTCTTCACAAGAACAGCCTAGGGCACTGCCAGCCAGGCCTTATTTCCTTGGCAACCACTTCCCCCTCACTGCCTTGCCCCCCACCCTTTGTGCCCAGATCCATCTTCCCCCATCTTGCGTGGTATGCCCCTCTCCGCCCTCAGGCCAGTGACCAATGGGATGCTCAGCTCAGCGATGGTGGGAATGAGGTCAGCTGCTCAAGTCGGACGAGGCCCCCTGACGCCAGAATCAACAGGCTTGCTCCCCACCACCAACCAACGGGCAACCCTTTGGGATTGTCCTGTCACTTCCAGGGATTAAAGACAATTCTCCCCAACGCACATGGGAAAGATATCATCAGAGCAATTAAAAAAAAACACAGGCGGTTTGATTTGATGGGCAAGAATCGTCCAATTGGGTAATGCAGAGGCTGGTCGCTTTCCAATTGGTGTAGAAGGGCGGGATGGACATGTTGAGTGGCCAATGGGGGAGCAGGGCAGTGGAAGGCAAGAGATCATGTGATGAAGCCTCCAGGAATACATCCAACTAGAGTTGGCAACCCCACTGCTGAGACACCCGATAGTCAGAATCTGCCTCAGAGTATCAAACGTTTAGCTGCTGAAAACCTGCATCCCTTTGAATGCACCAGTTAATAAAGGAACCTACCCATTTAGAAAAATCTTCAATGGATACCATTCCATTTTAAAATGCTGTCTAACCCATGTTAAATTACACATATTAGAGTCAAAATGTAATTGTTTAACACTTTGATGTCTAATAAGATTGAACAGCTGTGCCCAATATTCATTGTAGATTTTTTCCTCCTTGGTTTTGCTCCAGGTACAATGATGGAATATCATGCAGGGTCATCTTTAATTCAATCCCCCACCGTCAGCCCTTCCCCCTCCTGCCTAAACTCCCAGCCCAGTTTTTCTGTGTCCCAGACTATATGACAAGTCACCAGAGCCCCACACAGCAGCAGTAAATGATGGAAAAGTTGGAATGAAATACAATAAGGTTTTAGTAATCCAAGGGAACCCTGTGAGACTCCTGGGAACTCGCTACAATTGACGGGAGAAAGTATATTTCTCAAGTTGATTCACTTTTACTGGATTCAGATTGTCCTGAAAATGCCATGGATTCACGAAATGGTACTGCAGAGGAGGAGGCCATTCAGCCCATCGTTCCTGCTGATTCTTTGAAGGAGTTATCGAATTAGCCCCACTTGCCACTTGCCTGTGCTTTTACCCCACACAGCCCGGCAATCGTTGCTCCTTCAAATATTTACCCACATGGTTTTTTCCAATCACACTCATTGAGAATGGAGCAAAGCTTGTAGCAATTTCTGTACTATCCTAAATCGCTTTGCACATGTCAGACGTACATGCATGTAAAGATTGCATGTGTCAGACATGCACATGTATGTAAAGATGGAGTGACTGAGCAATGGCCAAAGCAAGTTCTTGTTAATGGGCTGAGTGAACAGTGTAGGGACATATGGGGCAGTTAGGAGCGATTTTAACCTAACTTGGCGGTTGGGAATTTGATGCGATCAGATTGGGCACACGTTTAGCCACCCGACTGATTTTACCCTCCTTGAGGTCAAAGAGGCCGCGGGTGTAACATAAGCAACAGATTCAAAACCCACTTGATGAAGTAAATGGAGGTGTTTCCAATGGCAGGAGAGTCAGTAAGCGGAGAGTATTATTTTAAGGTCATTGGCAAAGTACCAGAGGCGACATGAGGAATCATCTTCTCACTCAGCAAGTTGTTGTGACGTGGAATTAAAGTGGGGGGGGGTGGAAAAAGATTCAATAGTAACTTTCAAAAGGAAATTGGATAAATACTTGAATGGAAAAAAATTACAGAGCTAGAGGGGAAAGAGCAGGGTGAGTGGGACTAATTGGATAACTCATTCAAAGAGCTGGCAAAGGCATGATGGGCTGAATGGTCTCTTTCTGTGCTGCATCATTCTACTATTCTATATATTGTGCTGTATTACAGCAACACCGACCTCCCCTATCATTCCTGAATCCTTGCATCTTCATGGTTCAACTAATGTATCCTTCACAAGTCAGTGGATTAGACAGAACTCCTTTCGCAGAGTTATTGGTATCTTTGACCATACTGTGAGTGGGTGACCGTTAAACATTTTGAACATCTGTGTAGATAGAGGGGGGCAACAGTGAATCTTTAAGTAGCCTTCCACACTTGAGACTTAACTGAGTTAGTATCCCTGCCTGAAAATCCTTGCACTGAATCTCCCTGGCATGAAACGAAACATAAAGAAGACAAACCCTTTCTCTGTTTAGATCATAAGTGGATTAGCCAGTGATTCCACGATGGTGACTCAATCCTAATGAAATTGCACTCAGTCTTAAAACTGGAGATGAGGTGGTGCGGTGGGGGCGGTGGGGCATGCGCAAAGAGACACTTCAGTTAAATATTGCTTTCACTGTCTGAAATATAGGGTATTTAAATAACAGGGGGACGCAGCCCTGAAATTATAGCGGAACATATTGTCACCATTATCAGCCGACTCTGACATGAGCTGCCAATTATTCCCCAGTCACCAGCTTCTTCTCTCAGACTGATCTCTTCCCCCTTCAGGCTGCATCACACCCTTGACTCTGCGTCCTCCCTTGTGGCCCGCTGGCTAATTAAGAGCAAAAACCATCTCCTGATGAAATAATGCCAGCGCTGAAATGGATTTGCACAGTTTTTAATTCTTAATCAGGCTGGCAGAGGCAGCGTCCTAACACTACCTTATTAAGCACAAAGGAGAGTTCCATAACCAGCAATTAATGATGATGAAAGGGGGAAATGATTTAAAGCATATTGCTGTGACATTTTTATCTGAGTAAATGAGTTTAGCAGACACACCAGCTACATATGCTGATTGTCAGTTAGCGTTTGGATATCAGCATGTCAAGGTCTTCCTCGGTATATGGTATCGGAAGGTGCTGAATTTAATAAGTAATTTTGACGTTGGTGTGAAATGAGCAAATCTGCAGTAGGAGTGAGGTGTTCTCACTCTGAACAGACAGGCGGACATTCTGAGTGTGTGAGGTGACACTAATCAGCAGGGGAAATGAGTGGGGAGAATAAAGCCATACGATAGACGGAGAGGAACAGTGGGGAACAGGAGCTACTCTTCCTGCCTGTCGATTGTTTTTTGTTTAAAATTGAATCGCAAAATTCGTGAGGTATATAATTTTTCCTGAACACGGAAACGTTTAATTTCCCAGGACTGTACACCATCAGCGGCTGCGGGAATATGGCCAGTTGAAATTCTTTTTAAGCTGCCAGAGGTACAAAATGTAGGCCTTGGAGCTGGTACTGTGTCAATATGAACAAACATCCAATCCTTTGTTTGATATTTTAGCAGAGGTGTTAACCCTGTTTG